>NC_065923.1:32703796-32837474 GCF_024586455.1 Bactrocera neohumeralis
AATTCAGACATTGCGGCATAAAGGCAGCTCCTTTTCGTGCTGTCGAAAGCAGCTTTGAAATCGACGAAGTGGTGGTGTGTGTCGATTCTTCTTTCACGGGTCTTTTCCAAGATTTGGCGCATGGTGAATATCTGGTCGGTTGTTGATTTTCCAGGTCTGAAGCCACACTGATAAGATCCAATCAGTTTGTTGACGGTGGGCTTTAATCTTTCACACAATACGCTCGATAGAACCTTATATGCGATGTTGAGCAGGCTAATCCCACGGTAGTTGGCGCAGATGGTGGGGTCTCCTTTTTTATGGATTGGGCATAGCACACTTAAATTCCAATCGTTGGGAATGCTTTCGTCCGACCATATTTTACAAAGAAGCTGATGCATGCTCCTTATCAGTGCTTCGCCGCCGTGTTTGAATAGCTCGGCTGGCAATCCGTCGGCCCCTGCCGCTTTGTTGTTCTTCAGGCGGGCAATTGATATTCGAACTTCTTCATGGTCGGATAATGGAACGTCTGCTCCATCGTCATCGATTGGGGAATCGGGTTCGCCTTCTCCTGGCGTTGTGCATTCACTGCCATTCAGCAGGCTGGAGAAGTGTTCCCTCCATAATTTAAGTATGCTCTGGGCATCAGTGAGTAGATCACCTTTGGGGGTTCTACAAGAGTATGCTCCGATCTTGAAACCTTCTGTAAGCCGCCGCATTTTTTCGTAGAATTTTCGAGCATTACCCCTGTCGGCCAGCTTATCAAGCTCTTCATAATCACTGCGAGGTAGGCAGCCTGTTTTCTTTCTTCGTCGTACTGTCTACAAATGCGTCTCGTAAGGAGTTTGAAATGCCGTCCCACAGTTCCCTTATACCGAGTTGTTGACAGTCCCTCGTTCAACTGTCTGTTTTGATTGCAGCTTGTCGACGTCGAACCTTCCTTGTGTTTGTTGTAGTGCGTTTTTTGCTGCACAGAGGCGGGTGCGAATCTTGGCTGCAACAAGATAGTGGTCCGAGTCGATGCTAGGACCTCGGAGCGCTCGCACATCTAAAACACTGGAGACGTGTCTTCCGTCTATCCCAACATGATCGATCTCGTTGGTATCTAGTCTATGCTGGAATCTAGTACTACAGATAACCATATTTCGGGCCCGGCGAAGTCAATCAGCCTCAACCCATTTGGGGATGTTTCGTCGTGGAGGCTGAATTTACCGACCGTAGTGCCAAAGATACCTTCTTTGCCCACCCTGGCGTTAATGTCGCCAAGCACGATTTTGACATCGTGGCGGGGCAACTCTCATAAGCGCGCTCCAAGCGCTCATAGAAAGCATCTTTGGTCACATCGTCCTTCTCTTCCGTCGGGGCGTGGGCGCAAATTAGCGATATGTTGAAGAACCTCGCTTTGATGCGGATTGTGGCTAGACGTTCATTCACCGCAGTGAATGATAGTACTCGGCGACGGAGTCTCTCTCCCACCACGAATCCTACACCAAACTTGCGCTCCTTTATATGGCCATTGTAGTAAATGTCTCTGTCCTTGTCCCGTCCATCGCATTTCTTGGACGGCGGTGATGTCAGCCTTTATTTTCACGAGGACATCAACCAGCTGGACAGCAGCACCTTCCCAATTAAGGGTCCGGACATTCCAGGTGCATGCCCTCAAATTGTAGTCCTTATTCCGTTTGCCATGGTCGTCATCAAAAGGGGGGTCTCTCATCCGAGGCTGATTGTTGATTTTTCATTGGTAAGATTTTTTACGTGGCGGGTCCCAAACCCAGCGCACAACCCTGCGGAGGGGATGTTTCGCCTTCTCACATTAGCTCGCCTTCGAACGGATGTTCTTAGGCTACCCAGAGGATACTTGGTCAAAGACCGGAAGTAGTGAGCTGCTTGAGCCATATGTAAAAGAATCGTTTCTGGCCACTCCTAAGTGAATGGCGATCAGGATACTTGGTCAAGACCCCAGATAAAAAATTCAACAAGATTACCAATATAAATAAAAAATTACCATTAGACCTTTTTTGCCCATCTACATCCCGTCAAAAACTTCACTTTATTTATTTTTGTATCGTTACACGAAAAGGTATATCGTACCACAGAATCGAATGGAATTCGCATTCCATAAGCCAATAATCTTCTTAACTTTTTACAATTTTGTTGTTATTATAAGTAGTAAAAGTAAAAGAAAGATGCGAGTTTTAAAAATAAATTATGCCGAAATCAACTTTAGCGGCTTCAGTTAAAATCTACGTATTTTTATGCAAGCGATATCGATTACAAAGTGATACTTTTAACATCTTTTACCACTTTTGTATGATTTATTTCGTTTATTTTTAGCAGAAGCGCCGAGCCAACAGGCAGAGGAGGACAACTGCTTACACAGAACTGTCAACATTCCGGCTCCGTTGTAAATGTGACATCACGAGCATTTTCTCTTCTAGGAGAACCAGCAACACGCGGTGGAGGGTATAAATAGTAGAACGAGCAACATCAAAATTTGGAACGAATGAATGCAACAATTGAGCGAATGTAGATGAAATGGGAAAATTTGTATTGCAACCACATACTATTTTAGTGCTGCATAAATACACGCGAAGGCCGTGTGCGATAAAAATGCGCGCAGCGGGTTGAGGAAAGAAGAAGAAGAGTATTTTTCGAAGTCGCGTACAAAGTTGGCAGAATAATGGATGCGGTTAACGTAGATATTATACAAAGTACATACCCCTTTGTCAATTTAAGAAAAAAATTTCTTTGCCTTTATATAGTATATGTGACCTGGTCTACGGAAAGGGGGAAGGGGGCTTAGGTGTCAAAAAATCAGTTTTCACTTTTTAGTTGATTCGGATGGAAGATGAGATGCTTTTTCACGAGATTGAATCCACTAGTTTTCGCACGTTAGCTCCCTTTTCGTAGACCAGGTCACATATTATTTTACTAAAACCAAATTTCACTGTCTGAGCAATCTATTTCGGAATCGTCGCACTTCAAATATATCAAATACTGTATGACACAGACAAGCCAGAAAATTTCTTAAACCTTTTTTGTGTGTGACACGAGTTGTGAAAATAAATTTTTACTGCATATGCACCGAGGTAAGAGTTTTAGGGTAATATTACAAAGGATACTCAACGTAACTGTCAAGAGCATATTTGTTTTGACAGCAATACCTTTAGATAATATTATACTCTAATAAACACCCTAATATACAAAAAGAAAATACAATATATTTCCAAAAACTTTATAAAGGATCAGGATCTGTAAATAAGTTGAGAGACAAAACTTCTCGAATGTAAATATTTTAATTCATCGCCAAGAAAATGAAAAATAAAACTAAATCTTAAGCCTTCATAGCATCTAAAATACATTTGGTACTGTATTTTTCACTTTAATTTTGACTATAAAAAAGTAAGTAATTAGATTTTTAAGTTATAATTTTGAAACAATAAGCAATATATGTGCACATAAATACATAGGCATTAAAATCATAACGTAGGAGTTTAATCCGCTAAATATTATCAACTCCTCAGCGATCTTCACCATTTTCGCCACTATCTAACGAATCTCTGATGCAAAAAAGAAAACGTAAAACAAGAATTGTATCGAAAAGTTGTAAGACAATTATAACCAATAATTCGCCTTGAAAGCAACTAAGCTAATGTAAAACGTCAAATTTTGCCATACAAATTTAATTTTCTCTTTATATTATATCTTTTTTAAATTTCAGTAAATATTCCGATTAAAAAAAGTTGGAAAATTCCCAACAGTTTGCATAAATAACTTTTCTAAACTTATAATTAGATTTGCTAAAACTCGATTTAATTACTAACCATCACCCACTAAAGTAGCATCCAACGGTTAACGAGTGCTAGAAAAGTATGATTGTCTCCTTAGACACTTTTCAGATGATATTGCATGGAATCAGAAGGGAAAAAATCAATTTAAATTATTTTAATTGCCTACTATAGTGCTGTAGGCACTATTTTTGTTTTTTTGCGGTTAGAAAAAAAATTATAAAATTGATTAACATTGAAATTCATTTTTTTAATGCACACAAACTATAAAAAGTAAACAGCGCCGTGAGCGAGTGAAACGTGCTTTACTATATTTTGTATTATATTTATTATGCTCATATACTCAATTATATTATATAAGTGTATTATATATGTGAGTTAATTTTTTTTTTGAAAAGGCGGCCGCTATAGTAAAAATTTATTTAATTAAGCCGCACAATTTATATTCCCAACAAAATCGGTTCGACAACAAAAAATGTTAACAAAAGCATTACTGAATTTGTTTAAACCACCAAACTTGGTTGTGTGTGTGTTTTGTATTATATTTGCTCAATTAAATTACACCTACGTCCATGGCGTATGAGTAACCTTAGCGCAGACATGTCGCAATGCACAAGCACGTGCACAGTCAACCACTTTAATTTGGTATTGTTGACTTTATGAATTCATTTTAGGTCAGCTTTCAACATTCATTGTTGAATGTCTGCGTTGTTCTGCTACCATAATTGTATATGTAAATGTTTTTAATGTTATGCTACCAAATAGACGGTTTAAAATGGATTTTTGGATTTGCTTGTTTGAGATGGATTATATCCAAAAGTGGAACAAAAACAAATAGAAGAGTTGTTATATTAACATCTTATATATAAAATAAATATAAATCGGCTTGCATAGCTCACATAACAAATTGTTTAGATAGCTCATATGTTGACTAGGGTGCCACGTAGGATGAAAAGACGTTTGCTTGTAAGCGATATGTAATTTTCACAAAAATCAAATTCAAACTAGTTTTGTTACATTTCAGTTTTAAATTCATATACGTATACCAAAATTACTCATACATTTGCTTTAATTTTGTAATTTTATTTTTTAGTTATAGAATTTGGATATTTTGTTATTATATTAAAATTTTTCTAATTCACTTATTGTCGTACTGACAGATTTTAAATAATTAAGCTAGTAAAAATAGCAGAAAATTACATCTTAAATACAATTTTTTTGTTTCTTTTCAATTACATCTTCAATACATGACGTCTTAATTGATGCTATTGAAAATTATACAGTGTCGGAATAGAATGCAAAGACAATGGTAATCCAAACTGATTTCCGCAGGAAATAAAGTTGCTCATCCGCCATGTTATGCTATATTTCATTTGTCCGTGCCGCAAATGTATTAACGAATATATAAAAACGAAAAAAAATTATTTGAAACAAGTAAGGAAGAGCTAAGTTCCGGTGTCACCGAACATTTTATACTCTCGCATGATAAAGTGATAATCGAGATTTCATTCTCCGTCATTTACTTTTTTTTTATTTTGCTGTAAAATTAATTAGATTAGGTCAATTTGTGTACTTTGAGTATTGAATTGTATTTTCATTTCCTTATGTATATATTATACAGAGAAGGCATCAGATGGAATTCAAAATAGCGTTATATTGGAAGAAGGCGTGGTTGTTAACCGATTTCACCCATATTTCGTACATGTCATCAGGGTGTTAAGAAAATATTATGTACCAAATTTCATTGAAATCGGTCTAGTAGTTCCTGAGATATGGTTTTTGGTCCATAAGTGGGCGGCGCCACGCCCATTTTAAATTTTTAAAAACAGCCTGGGTGCAGCTTCCTTCTGCCATTTCTTCCGTAAAATTTAGTGTTTCTGACGTTTTTTCGTTAGTCGGTTAACGGACTTTTAGTGATTTTCAACATAACCTTTGTATGGGAGGTGGGCGTGGTTATTATCCGATTTCTTCTATTTTTGAACTGTATGTGGAAATGCCTGAAGAAAACGACTCTGTAGGGTTTGGTTGACATAGCTATATTAGTTTCTGAGATATGTACAAAAAACATAGTAGGAGGCGGGGCCACTCCCACTTTTCCAAAAATTACGTCCAAATATGCCCCTCCCTAATGCGATCCTTTCTGCCAAATTTCACTTTAATATCTTTACTTATGGCTTAGTTATGACACTTTATAGGTTTTCGGTTTCCGCCATTTTGTGGGCGTGGCAGTTGCCCATCTTCGAACTTAACCTTCTTATGGAGCCAAGAAATACGTGTACCAAGTTTCATCATGATATCTCAATTTTTACTCAAGTTACAGCTTGCACGGACGGACAGACGGGCGGACGGACAGACAGACATCCGGATTTTAACTCTACTCGTCACCCTGATCACTTTGGTATATATAACCCTATATCTGACTCTTTTAGTTTTAGGACTTACAAACAACCGTTATGTGAACAAAACTATAATACTCTCCTTAGCAACTTTGTTGCGAGAGTATAAAAATTATATAAGCTTTTTTAGTTGTTAAATGGTTTACTTTTAAACTTGTGTATGAATTTGAAAATAGGGTCCTAGGGTTGGTAGCTAACCAACTTTTCCAATACAAAATATATGATTTTTAAGAGCCTTTTCGGCAATTTTTAATATGTTGCAATCTGTAATTTTTTCATGGTATTCAGCATAGCTTACAATTTCACCATGGAGACATACACGCAGAAACATCGTTTAGAAATTGTTTAATTTTATTATCACCATAGTCGTTCTTTAATTGCACCATTTCGTGTGCCATTGTTTTATTCAAGTGCCAATGGAAAGAAGAACCGTTCGAAGTAATAAAAATATATCGCCGTTCCGGCAAGTGTTGCTGAGGATCGCAATTTGTCGATTCCAAGACGTTCTTAAGACTGTCTATACCCACAACCTGGCGGATTTTGAGAAAATATTTGGGCTTGTATCCGTACAACATTGCTCTCACTCAAGAATTGAAGCCATTGGACCCCGTAAACCTCGTGAATTTGCTAATTTTGCCTAGGAAAAACTTGAAAACGATAACATTTTTTTTAAGAAACTCATCTTTTGCGATGACGATTACTTTCAACTAAGTGGTGCGGTAAATAAACAAAACTGTCGATTCTGATGCGAAGAAAATTCACAAATTATTCATGAACAACCATTACGTTCACCCAAATTGACAGTTTGTTGTGGTTTTTGGTCTGGTGGAATCATCGGCCCATACTTCTTTCGAAATGAAACTGATGGCACCGTTACTATCAATGGAGAGCGGTATAGATCGATAATAAGCAAATTTTTATAGCGACAATTGGAAGAAGTTGATCTTGACGGCATCTGGTTTCATTAAGAAGGGATTACTGCCACACAGCACGCGCTCGAATGAATATGAGATCGAACGAAAGTAAAGACGGGATCGTAGCTACTGTCTTTTACTTCACTGAACTATGTCAATGCCGTCGTATATCTTGAACAGCTCATCGTTCCATTGAATGCAATATTCGCCGTGGCCAACGCGCAAAGGATCACAAATCTTCCGCAGAACCTTTCTCTCGAAAACTCGTAACGTCGACTCATGAGATGTTGTCATCGTCCATGTCTCTGCCCCATATAACAGGCGAGAATAATAAGTGACTTACTACTTACTTTACTTTTAAATTGCCCGACTCAGTCCGTTGGCAAGAGTTATACTGCGTTGGATTTCCAGGCTGACATTGTTAATGGTGTTTATACTGGTTCCAACAGTGGCTTTTATAAATGCTAGTCGGGTTGTTGCAAAGATAATGCCGGTTATATAGAAAAAGTGGCGCAGAAGTTTAGAAAGTCTTCAGAAGCAATTCTAGTAGCGAAGTTTTGGCTAATTTGGAAATATGTTATGTTAAAAAAAATATCTATACCGTTAAACACTTTTAATTCTTAATTGACAGATGTGTTCCGAATGCTAGCCAGTCTCTATGTCAATAATGTCCGCTCTAATTTCTCTTAAGATTTTAATTTTGCTTTGCCCGTTCGAGGAATAATATAAAACGCTCTTAACACTTGGGGAGTTAACTTTTGAGTGTCTTTGGATAACATGAGCTTGTATAGAAACAAATCCACATTGCCACTCTTTACTAGGACCAACCTAGTTGTCTTTTTACTTACATTTTGAGACCAAATTTGCATAAAGAAGATTATTTATTCAACCATTCAATCAACCAAGTAAAGTCAGCAGTGAAAAACAAATTGCAAATTTAAAAATGCATTACCTCAAGTGATTGAAAAAGGATTACCTGATGAGCTATTGCAATCCATTTTGTCTTTCATGAACACAGCATTTTAATTTCAATGCTTTCCTCGAAAGTCAATGTAGATTCATACACAACTATTTCGGTAGAAATAGTTTCTCATCACATCCGATAACATATATGATGCCAGAAGTTTGGCAAAATGCTATTTTGTGGGTTATCAAGTATTTGAATTGAATATTTCTCTCAAAGAGTTTAATATTGATGCAACTTTACAAATTGAAAAAACCTTATAACTTATCTGCTTAACGAAAACTCTTTCAAAAAGCTTTTCTGTAAAAAATTTTGTGTAAAACATTGTTTTGCCTTTTTTGCATTGAAAAATTGAAGCTGCTGAAGGTCAAACAAACAAATGCAATTTCCGATTACTTTTGATTCAGTAAAAAAAGAAAGTCGGCTAATCTTCGTACTTTATTACAACAAAAAATGACAATAACATTCGTAATCAGAATTCCCAGCATTTCAGCGAACTGCATATGGATAAAATTTCACTGGCAACATAATCGTTCAGTGAACTAAAATTTCCTTTGAATCGTTTATGCAGATTGTCTGCATGTTTTTGAAAGCGTTCTTTACACACACCACAAAATATACATATTTGTACACGCATACAAATGCAGCTGTCTATTCCAATGTGTTCACTTACATTCCACCATACAATGACCGTCTTCATTTGTGTCGCGTATACGCTACGTTGCACATTCAACCCTATTCACTGAACATTTTCGCTTAAAATCGACAAAAAGTTTTGTGCGTAAAAGAGCATATTCATAATTTATTGCACGCATTTGGTTAAACATAAGTAATCAGCGGCCTTGTCAGCGCGAAACGCCAAACTAGTTATCTACCACAGCCACAAAAGCCACGGCAGGTCAGTTGTTGACCACCAGGGCGTATGAGTGCTGGCCAAACAAAAGCAGCAGGTGTTAAGTGAGAATGCGCTAAAATTTATGTGTGTTTGCACGTTTGCTACTGGACAATTGATTTCACTCGCTTTTCAATTTTCGCCTAAAAGTCAATTTAAAATGTTTTTGAAGTTTCAAAACTCGATTTGTTTGTAGTTTAATCCCACTTAGACTAAACAATAAAGTTTCAACTATACGAAAATATTTAACATTTTTTTTGCAAAACACGATTTTAATATTTCTTTTATTTTTGATTATAGATAGAGAAAAAAATTTACGAATTGGTATACTCTATAATATCTAATTTGTTTTTGACATGAATGGCAAACTATATAAAAGTAAAACGGAGTACTTAGTAGTAAAAGGGGTCTAAATTAGACCTACGGATAAATAATAATAATAAAGGGCAAAAAATATCAATAAGAGCAAAATTTAATAATTTTGGTTTCGTAAAATATAAATAAGTTTGATATTACATATACATTTTTACACTCTTACAACTAGTTGCTACAGCGTGTTATAGTTTTGTTCATTTAACTGTTGTACGTATCACCTAAAACTAGTCGAGATTGTTATCAGGGTGACAAGAAATGTTAAAATCCGGGTGACTGTCTGTCTGCCTGTGTATCAGACTACTACCACGCACACAAATCACAAGTGACCGTCAACATGTAAAGTGCGATAAGTAAGCACTAAATTAAGATATAAAGCTGTCATTTGGTAAAGATAACCGCAGTAACAAAGAGCACCGGTGGGCAAATTTTTTGGAAAAAGAGGACGTGACCCCCCCTCTACAAAGCGTAATGTACATATCTCTTAAACCACTTAAGCTACAAGAACTAAATTTGCTGAGTATATATCTTATGGAAAATGGATGAAATCGAAGGATAATCCCGCCCACTCTATATATTACAAGACTGTTAAGAAAAAATAAAAGCGCGATAAATCAATATCTACATACGCCAGAGATTTTAAATTTTACCGCCGAAATAGTGCGAGCGAGCTTTTGAAGCTGTTGTGAAAATTGGACGATGGGCTTGACACCGCCCATTTTTTGGTGAAATACCATATCTTGGGAATCGACCGATTGATTTCGACAAAATTTAGTTCAAGGTATTCTTCTTATATTCTTATGTAATATTGTGAAAACTTCTTTCAATATTATAGTTTTATCCTCATGTACCTCATGCAAATGCACCAAACGTAGTATAGTAGGAGTAATATTCGATTAATACAAATGCAGTATGTATATATGTACTTTTAAACTAGGTGTTGCGTGACATCAAATTGCATTCAAGACCGTTATATTTATTTATAGTGTAGCCGCAAGAGCAATGGTAACAAGTACATGTTTAATTTATTGCAAATCCCTGAACACTGAACATCACTCACAGGTAATGTAACAATTTACTTGTCTGGAGGCAAAATAATGACCCTGTCGGAAATGAATTACAATAAATTCGAAATTTATATGTAGCTCACACACCAACCAGAACTAAGTTACCACTTGGAAAGCTGGCAAACGAACATAAATTCATAAATCAATTGTGCTGTTGCTAACCTTTTATTAATCTCGATGTATTTTAGATTTTATAAACAACTATTAAATTTAATTGGTTTTACATAAAAGAGACACGTCTTCGGCAACCCTAATTGGACAATTTTCTGCATTTCCTTTCAATTCACATTTCAATAGCTTGCACGTTTCATGTATGGTGTACAAAAAAAAAAATTTATTAGCTAATTTTTAGCCGTATTCACACTTTTCTAAAATATTTTAATTCTATAAGACAAAGCGTGGCGCCCGAGCACGAGCGACATGACTTATATCTTCCATATCATCTCCAAGTTTCCAAATCCCGGTTCGGGTGACAAGAGTCCTCGTGTGTGAGCCAGTACTTGACGCTGTGCCATATGTTGCGAGACTATTACAGGTTAGAATGACAACATTATACCCAATTTTGCTATTTACGCGGTAGTACACCCAGCGAAATATTTATAAAGCCACTGCCAACTTTCATATTTCATGTAAGCGTCCACAGATTCTGCATTTTAAATTTACGGGATGACATTTGAATTATTTCATATTCATTTAATTTTTTAATCGCAGTAGGCACAGGGCGCTAATTTGTTTCCATTGTTTGTTTAGTAGTGACAAATAAGACTACATGTGAGTTATTAATTATTGTTGCATAAGTAATTTAATTAGCTATTTAATTTCATAATTTTTTTAATTTTTCTCGAAATCGTAAAGAATGCCTCGCCGAAAAGCTTTGACGGAAGAAGCGAATTGAAAAATTATGGCGTATCATGAAGAGGGTTTGTCAAATCGAGACATTTCATTTTTTAAAATTAGGAACCAATTATGGAAAAAATAAGAGAAGTGAGAGCATATAAGTGAACGAAAGGCAAAAACGTAGCATTAAACGACTTATCACGCAGGAAAATTTAATGCGAGACAAATAAAACAGCGATTTAGTTTGGAGATAAGTACGACGAGTACAACAAATACTTAAATGTGAATTAGATTGCATTTATGACAAAAAATGCGCCAAACCATCGTTGACCGAAAAACACAAATTGGCCAGGCTTCGTTTCGCCGGAAAATATCGCTTTTGGGATGACGAGTGGAAAACCGTTATTTCTGTTGACGAAAAAAAGTCAATTTAGATGGCTCCGATGGTCTCCAAAAATATTAGAGGCCCATAGAGTCGACAAAGCAGAAATGTAAGCGACGAAATTTTGGTGGCGGATCACTCATGATTTGGGCTGGGATAACTTACAGGGAGAAAACTCCAATTTGCGTTGTAACAACAAAAATGGACTCGCAATACTTCATTAAATTACTGGAAGAAGTTCTTATTGATTACGGAGAGGAATTTGTTGGAAATGAATTCATTTTCCAGCAAGACAATGCAGCGATTCATCGTTCCAAGATCACAGTTGATTTCTTGCTGGCTCGGAATATAAAATTTCTCGATTGGCCTGTAATTAGTCCCGACCTAAACCCTATTGAAAAGTTTTGGTCCGTGTTATCAGCCAAGGTTTTCGAAAGGGACGGCAATTTGATAACGTAAAATGTCTAAGAAATGCCATCGTTGAAAAATGGAAACAATTGATCAAACCAGACGATTGGAAGAAGTTATTGCTAACAATGGAGGTCATACATATTATTAAACATTTTATTTTTATCTTAAATCATAAAAATATAATGCATAACCAAAGTGGCTTTATAATTATTTCGTTTGGCTTATTTAAATAACTTTTTTTTCCTAAAACTAACCATAACATTAATTGAATTAAATTTTTATTCGAAAAAATAATAAATAATATCAAAATTATATTGAGTTTTTTTCTTTCATTATTGATTACAAATTATAACGAAAGAACTTCCTACTGGACTTTATTGCCAAATATTTTGCTGTGTGTTTTGCTGAAACTTACAAGTAAAATCGTCATTTTTTTTTTCAAAAAATTAGATTTTTAAATAGCCATAACTTTTGTAGAAATTGACTTTTAGAGAATGAACTTTTCGAAAAATGCCAAAAAAATTTTTTATTAAAATAATCGGCTTTTAAAGTAAAATCGTCATTTTTTTTAAATTTTTTTCCTCAAAAAAACTTCAATTAATTTGACAACTATCCCTGCTAATCCCGGAGTGGGCCGATTTTTTTTATATTTTTTTTTTTTTTTCATTTTTGAAAATTTGACAATTTTTTTTAAATACATTTTTTTGGAAGTTCGCCAAGATTTTTTCGGTCGGGTTCAAAAGTGGTCGATTTGGTATGGAAACCCCATATGTAAATTTCGCTTTTTATTGTGTATAAAATATTTGACTTTTGGCCGAAAATATCGGTCAATGTGTGAGACATACAATTTAAATTTGGATTGAAATCTTTGCTGACAATAATATTTCTGTGAATCAAAATTGGGTTAAATCTGGTTAAAAGTTCTCTGAGCCCCCACATACCTAATATAACGATTTTCGAACTATCAGGCGACTTGTGATTAGTGATTGTATTTGAGGTACCCTAATAAAACCCAGGGAACATTGTTTTAGTATGTGATATGCTAACATTTAATACATAAAAGAAGATCGATATTCCTCCAACTCCCATATACTTATACTAATGATTTTCGTTATTGTGAAAAATTGTATGCCGAATTTTTCGAGCAGTGTATGACTTATATAGAGTATATGTATATATTATATTACATAAGATTACTTAGATTCAGATTCTCTGTTTGACGTTTCACATCTTAAGGTATTTCCATGGCGTTGATTCTGGCAAGTTGCAAGAGTTTAAAATGTCGGTTGCATCCGAATTTAGCCCTTTCTTACTTGTTATTATAAAGATTATTATTGTAAAGTTAATTACAAAAACTAAAAAATTAAAGAATTCACTTTATTTTGGCACATGTTTATTCATTGAAGAACGCACGAACATAAAAGTGGGTCGTGTGTAGATACCTCTGGTCTGTAAACCAATTATTATTCCAAACTCAAATGAACATATGTAAATAGATTTAGAGCACCTAAGCCTCATCTCTCATGTATTTACCTAGCATACAGTTTGTATTTGTAAATTGGATTATAAGTCAAAATTGACTTTTGATTCAAACAATGATGAAATCCCAGCTCTACTGCGGGGTGCATAAGTTATTAAAGTTTCGGTTTTGACAGATGATTGATAGGTGCTGCTAAAAGTTTAATTAAATGTATTTTGTTGTCAGTTGCATTGCAGTAGATGCTATTTAATTTATTGGATATGATATTGCAGTTAATTATTATTGTTTATTGAGCTTACTCGTGTTTGTTTTCAATAAGGTGATGCCGCTCAAACTGTCAAATTTGCCCGAAAAACAAAATCATAACGTCAAATTTTATAGAAAAAATTGATGTAGTTTCACATCTTTTCGTAGAATTTTCGAGCATTTTTTGGCCAATATACCATACATACAAGCGTAAATATATATTTTCGATAGAAAAGGTAGGAGAGATGTGCTTAAAATAGATGTTAAAACCTTAAAGTCTATGTGTATATTTACATGCATAAATATCGTCTCGAATTTTTATGAATTCCACCCACAGACGAAGTTAAGCTGGGTTATATTGGACTACAAAAGCTCCTCAGTGATAGTAAGCATTTATAGCAGATTATTAGACGATATGAAAAGAAGTTGTTACAAATACATAGAATATTTCATATATCGCAGTAGTGTGTTGTTGAGAGCTCTTTTCCCATTTTGAGCGGTAAAGTTTGTAAACAAAAATGCTTTCAGGCAATACATTCTAGACCTTGCAATATTCTCGTATATGTACAGCATCTTTATTGCAGCTTATGCCTTAGCAACACAAGCCCTAAAGTAAGCTTTAGTTCACATCGAAATTTAATTTCTGATATTTGTATATGTATTTACATAAAATTTTTTCGTATTGTTTTTCATTGGATTGTAGACACTTCTTTGGTAAGTGTTCAGCCGTGCTTCTGCCAACGTTACTTAAAATTGCATTAAGCTAATGCAGTTACATAATAATAGTTTTATTAACTCAGTTAACGTAAACAGAAAGGTCTGGAAAGACTTGAATATTTAGTGAAGGGTGACTCTAGGTTAAATATATTAATGATTAATATAGATTTATGTGTATAAAAGAATACTGGAATCTTGCCCTCATATCGGTTGCTTCTATAAATTGATAACAACACTAGCCGGGTTGTAATACCATTTTCGCGATGCCTCGAATCAAAGGGCACGTGCGTAGGCAAATTATGCACAACTACGGCACCGAAAAAAGCCTTTCACACAGAAAGCTAGCAAAACGGTTTAAAGTCAGTGTAAATGGTGTGACAAATATTATAATAATATATAAAGTTCAATGAAACCTGTTCTTTTAAAGATTTGTCTTAAAGATTTATCAAAAAAAGACCCCAGTGATCCAAATCTTGAAGCAAAGGTGTTGGCCTTAATGAACCAAAACAAATCATTGTCTGTGCGCAATTTGGCGAAAAAAGCTAAAACTAGTGCTAGTATGATTCAAAGAGTGAAGCAAAAAAATAATTCTATACAAAACTAAAAGATGGTATTGTCGTCCAGTGAGTGTCAGCAATTAAAATAGAAAAATTGGCGAGAAAATACTCATCTGGCAGGCTATTTGCTCTTGCGGCCTTAAGACCGCTTCATTTTTCACAACGGATACTATATCGGCCGAGAATTATAAGAAGAAGTGTCTAAACCGTCGCCGAATACCATTTTATAAGAAACACATCGTGTCAGCATTATTTTCGTCCGATTTAGCCACTGTGCACTACGCTCATTCCACTTTGAAGGATAACAATGTCAATTTTGTTAAAAAGAGGAGAACCCTCCAAACGCTCTAGAATTTCGCCCGGTAGAAAAGTATTGGACAATTGTCAAACGGAACTTGAAAAAGGATCATTGAATTGCCACAAACGTCGACGAATTTAAAAAAAATGGCTTAGACAAGTCGGGCCGTTACAAAAGAAGGTGTGCAGAATTTAATGAAGGAAATTAAACGAAAAATTCGGCATAAATTAAGATAATAATTTTTTTCCTAGTTTTAATTAAAAGTAGATAAAAATTCTTCCATTTGTTATTAAAAAAAGTTAGAAGTAAAAATTAATAAAATCCGTTACGTTACAAATAAAACATTGTGTGCTGTTTTTTTCGGTACAGTCCTTAGAATAAGTGATGCAGAAGTCCAGACATACTTCTTAAGCCATTCTGGTAGCGATGTATTAGCTAATTTCTCTTAAGGCTTTAGGTTTCCATTAGATAGATAATAGACAATTGCCACATTTTAGCACAAGGACATTAGCGGAGAATGGCTAGCAAACTAGCGTATAAATGTGAATGAAAAGAAGTATGAGCATGTTACATTTTCGCTAAGACCAAAAATATCCCCAAGCGAAAGAAGTAACATGACTTGGATATCTTCATCTAGATAGAAGGCTCACATGGAGAAAATAGTAAATAGAAAATAGAAAATCTAGTAAAATAATTTGCACGAAGATAAGAGCTGCAAATTTAAATTGGCTTTTAAATAAAAACTCTAAACTTAGCCTAGACTAAAGAGCTACGTATCACCAAAACAGCTCAATCACTTGCTTGAGCTTGTCTAGTTTTAAATAAATTGAAGATTTTATCACTTATTTTTAGGCTTTCAAAAACAGCACATCCAATAAATAGAGTAAAGTTATATAAAACAAGTAAGGAAGGGCTAAGTTCGGGTGTCACCGAACATTTTACACTCTCGCATGATAAAGTGATAATCCAGATTTCATGACGTATTCATTTACATATTTTTCAAATACCGTATTTTTGTAAAGTTTTATTCCGCTATCATCATTGGTTCCTAATGTATGTACTCGTATTATACAGAAAAGGCATCAGATGGAATTCAAAATATTGTTATATTGGAAGAAGGCGTGGTTGTGAACCGATTTCACCTATATTTTGTACATGTCATCAGGGTGTTAAGAAAATATTATATACCGAATTTCATTGAAATCGGTCGAGGAGTTCCTGAGATATGGTTTTAGGTCCATAAGTGGGCGACGCCACGCCCATTTTCAATTTTTAAAAAAAGCTTGGGTGCAGCTTCTTTCTGCCATTTTTTCCGTAAAATTTAGTGTTTCTGACGTTTTTTGTTAGTCGGTTAACGCACTTTTAGTGATTTTCAACATAACCTTTGTATGGGAAGTGGGCGTGGTTATTATCCGATTTCTTCCATTTTTGAACTGTTTATGGAAATGCCTGAAGGAAACGGCTCTGTAGAGTTTGGTTGACATAGCTATAGTAGTTTCTGAGATATATACAAAAAACTTAGTAGGGGGCGGGGCCACGCCCACTTTTCCAAAAAAATTACGTCCACATATGCCCCTCCTTAATGCGATCCTTTGTGCCAAATTTCACTTTAATTTCTTTATTTATGGCTTAGTTATGACACTTTATAGGTTTTCGGTTTTCGCCATTTTGTGGGCGTGGCAGTTGGCCGATTTTGCCCATCTTCGAACTTAACCTTCTTATGGAGCCAACAAATACGTGTACCAAGTTTCAGCATGATATCTCAATTTTTACTCAAGTTACAGCTTGCACGGACGGACGGACAGACGGACGGACAGACAGACATCCGGATTTCAACTCTACTCGTCACCCTGATCACTTTGGTATATATAACCCCATATCTGACTCTTTTAGTTTTAGGACTTACAAACAACCGTTATGTGAACAAAACTATAATACTCTCCTTAGCAACTTGTTGCGAGAGTATAAAAAAAATAGAAAACCAAAAAGATAGATAAAAAAATAGAGGCCCTATTGACCCTATATCACATAAGGTCACAATGGTTCACAATCCTGAATAATTCAAGAAGCTTGCTGGGCGTAACTGTCATGGTGTATGGAACCTAGTGTTAAGCCTTCTGAAAATTCCGAGACAATATAGAATCAAGTGTTCTGGAGTTTCCAGTTCCATATCGCAAAACCGGCAGTTTACGCAAAAGCCCATGCCCGTATTGGCCAAGCTCTTCCTGAGCCTGCAGTGCCCTGTGCAGTGCGCGACTTCCATAAACCTTGTAAGGATGTACCCTCCCAGAAGTAGCTTGGCATGGCGCATTCCGCCATATATACGATACGCTGGTTGCAATAGTTGCGGTAGAAATTGATTTCGGCACACTGACTTACAGCAAAGACTTCTGCTTGAAAGAATTGGTATGGATATGCGGTCTCGCAATGCCTGCTCCAATGCCTTCCGGTGTTTTCGAACCGTCAGTGTGCCACTGGATAGTCAGTAGTAAGTCTAGCGTCTTTGTAAAGTTTTCTCTTCGTAATGCCGTCACTTGGAAGAGAGTCCAGCAGTGTGTCTTCCCGTAGAACCTGTATTTGTTGTGAAGACATCGTCTTCCCTTTGCCGAAACTCTCTGCTATCTTGATCAGAATAGTATGTTGAGCAGCGTTGTGAGCTCCTGCATGACTTCAAGTGATGCGGTTGGGCAAGTGTGCATTGATAGCTTCCATAGTTGAAGACCTACCAAAGACTGTGCTGCCTTAGATTCCCAAGCAACTGCTCCATAAGTGACAATAGGCCATATTATAATACCTGGCTTGCAGCCCAAGGATTTGCTGGCTAAGCGGATGCATTGATGGCCTTGGATAGAGTTAAATCCACATGCCTACTCCATCGTAAGATTGAGTTTAATGTTAGGCCAAGGAATATTTTAGACAAACTACCTGCCACAGAGTGCTTGCGACCTAAGTTGTCCTTGCTGGTTCGAAGAATAATATAAAATGCTCTTAAAACTTGAGTGTCCTTTGGATGATTGAAACTTGCTCTCTGCTAGCACTAACCTAAAATTTTGCACACATCTATTTGTTCGTAAGAAACTGTTCATTTGCAGGAACCGCAGATAGTAGTACAAATGAAAAATTAATGTTCAGATATAATTTACTTAAAGAAGAATATTTATTCAATTATTCAATAAACAAAATAAAGTCAACAAACAAAGATATATTGCAAATGCACAAACTCGTTATCTCAAGGGTTGATGGATTACTTGATGAGTTCACAGCCCATTGTGTCTATTATAAGCGAGTTCAGTTCAATTGCAATGCTTTCCTTGAAAGCCAATGGATATACCCAATTATTTTCGATTAAAAATATTTTCTCATCTCACTCATCTCCAAACGAATGGCGGGGGATGGTATTTGAATTTAATAACTTCCTCAAAGAGTTTAATATTGACGTAATTTTGTAAATTGAAACATACAGATAAGCTGTTTAACAAAACCTCTTTCGAAAAGCTTTTCTGTCAAAAATTACGTGTAAAATGTTTTTATTTATCTTTTTTTTGCATTGAAAAAATCTAAGCTGCTAAGGTCAAGCTAATAAATGCAATTTCAAATTACTCCTGAATCAGTAGAAAAATTAAGAATTGGCATAATCTTCGAACTTTATTACAACAAGACGATAACAACAACAACATTCGTAATCAGAATTCCCAGCATTTCAGCGAACTGCATATGGATTAAATTTCACTGGCAACATAACCGTTCAGTGGCCTAAAATTTCCTTTGAATTGTTTATGCAACGGATTGTCTAGATATTTTCGAATGTACTCTTTGCACAAACGGCAAAATATACATATTTGTACATACTTACAAACGTAGCTGTGTGAGCTGGATGTTCACTTACATTCAACCATACAATGGCCGTCGTCTATTGTGTCGCGTATACGCTACGTTGCACATTCAAAGCTGTTCACTGAACATTTTCGCTTCAAATCTGCAAAAAGTTTTGTGCGGAAGGAGCATATTCATAATTTATTGCACGTATTTTATTTAACATAAATAAATCGTAGCCTTTCTATTTCGCCAACCTAGTTATCTACCCCAGCCACAAAATCCACGGCAGGTCAGTTGTTGACCACCAGGGCGTATGAGTGCTGGCCAAACAAAAGCAGCAGGTGTTGAGTGAGGATGCGCTAAAATAAGTGTGTGTTTGCACGTGTTCTACTGGGCAAGTGATTTCACTCGCCTTTCAATTTTCGCTCAAAGATCAATTTAGAATGCTTTTGAGGCTCGAAAATTCGATTTGTTTGTAGTTCAATCCCATTCAGATTAAACAAGAGAGTTTAAATTATACGAAAGCATTTAATATGCTGGCCGAATTTTTGAATATTTTTGGGCTCACACACACATTTTTGTATTAAAAACTAATTTTGGGAATTTGTGTTTTGAAAAAATTACATACTTATGTTTTGAGCTTTATTTATACAATACGATTTTAATCATCCTTCCCTTATAATGGTTGATTCGGACCAATACTTCCCTTACCCTTCATATACCTAATATTAAGATAATAGAACCTCCGGGTGACTTTGCACCGCATATTACGGCCAATATTTGAGTTATCTCAATGAAAATGAGCTAGCGTGGTTTACTCATATCAGTGTATCTTTGTGCCTAAAATAGATAAATTTGAGTGAAAACTTGACTAACTAATATCAGGATTTTCGAACATCCGACTGACTTTACATTATATGATTAGAATTAAAGAAAGCTTGAAAAGGGACGTCACTTAAAAAAATAAGACTGACCATTTCCCAAAGTCTTACGAATAGTTCTTTATGGAGAGGGATTGTAAACATAGCATTGTTGAATATTGACGATATTAGACGATATTATTAAAGTTAACAGCAATGTTGGCTATCATAACATGCCATCGCTAACAGATAGACTATTAAGTGCACAGAGGCAGTTTAAAAAATAATAAAATACACTCATAGAAAACACGCTCATATATAGGAAAAGGAAGAGAACAAAGTCACAAGTTGAAGTTTGAAAAGATTTTACGATTTTCCAAGTATTTCACTGTTTTTATACCAATAATTTCATCAACTATAAAGATTTTGTAATAATTTAACTTTCTTTCTTTCTTTTACTTTCACGGTAAACGGCAAATATACTGGAAATCATATACCCAATATCAAATATGCAATGTTAAAAGAGTTTATATTAACTTTTCCTGTCAGGTCCTGCCTTATTTATATGTGTAGCTCTGCCAGATCTGGTCAAGTTTCTTACGCTTTGCGATTTCTTAGCTTTAATATCGCTTTTCGGACTTTTTCTTTTGCAGGCACTGATGCATCAAATCCTTTGCTTTCAAATTAAGATTCTTGATTGTGTATCTCAATTTTATCGCACCGGTCAGTTCATCTATTTTTGACACTGACTCAGATAATACAACTAAAATGTTTGTAAAATTATTAAGATACCTATAATGTAATACTTATAATAAAATAGAAAATTAATATTTTTATATACACATAAGACTACCGGCGGACAGAGAAGTTGGTAAGGTTTCAATTTTTTTGACAAATTTCGATTTTATAGATCATTTTATTTATCTTCGAGGATTATAGCGATTTCATACCCTCAACTTCGTTTGCCACTAGGCTGTAACAGCCAAAAGCAAATATCGCAGATCCCATAAATATATAAATTATATATAATGATCAGTGTGATGAGCTGATTTGATTTAGTCATCGGTTGTCTGTCCGTGTGTAAATGCGTGAACTGGTCTTTCAGTTTCTGAGATATCGATATGAAATTTTACACTCTTCAAGGAGCTACTGGCTTGCCCCAATCGGTGATATCGAACCACTATAACATATGGCTGCAATATAAATTGAATGAACAAGTTCAAATTCTTGTACGGAAAGATTTTTATTTGTCTAGACATCTTCATGAAGTTTGAATTTCGGATTATTATCCAAAGCAATGCTCTTTGAGCAAGTTTTTTAGATTAGGCCACTCAACCTGTCTTAAAAACTGATCGATCAAAATCTGGATAAGTATATTTTTATATCCTTTTATTTTATAAAAAATTGTTTCTTATATGTTACACGACAGAGAATTAATTATGCTCTTCTTCTTTTTTTTCTTTTAATTTAATATTATATCGAAAATTGAAATAGTCAACAGTTTGATTACATTTTACATTTGCTAATAAAAAATTGATTAAGAACAAATACGAATTCTGATTAGTAAAATAAACATAATTTACGCAACACAATCTTAATCTCAACTTTATTTTAATTAGTTTCTAAAGAGAAATGTAATTACCTAAACTGCTAATTTACTTTTAATTATAAATTTCATATTAAATTCTCTATTAGTTAAAATGAGCATATAACTAAGTTTTGTTGTTAGGTAAGCAATAATAATTACACTCTAGTTTTGTGAGAAATCTATTTACCTACAAAGCCGCACAGCCACACACGCAAGCAAACGTGTTATTTCTACAACACTACAATATATTTGTCATGGAAAATCGGTGAATTCGGAGCCATACAAATACACACAATTTGTATACAAATTAAACTTGTTTCCATTAGTTGAGCTTTTATTTGCAAACACATACACTTGAGCAACACATACAAGTAATTATATATTAGCAATGTGAAAATAGTTTTGAGACTTAGATTGGAAATTAGTAGCGGTTACATGGCACATTTTCATTGAAATTCATTGAATCCGATACCATTTAATTCGAACTAGTTAATGGCTTACAAAATTCAAAATTTCGTACAACTAAAATTATGTGTGTGCCTTGCACCCAGCATGCGAAATATCTCTGGTCACTCGAAATACAATTGTGGGTAAAGAATAGTATGACTTTTTAATTTTAAACCCATTCTTTAAAATATTTTTTTTATCTTGGTATATCTGTCAGTGAGATCTGTAGCAAATGTTTCAACAAAATACTCATTAGTGTTTAGTATACACTCGTTTTTCTGAAGTCCATAAAGTGCATTGGACGATTTTTACGATGAGTGAAATTATTCAAGAAAGAAGTTCGAATAAATTTTGTGTGCGGAATTAAATTTGTTTCTTGGAAAAGGCCGTCGGTTATAATTGTTTGTCGCGAGCAAGTGGTTTTGGTACAATTTCCGCACAAATTATTCAAAAAGGGTCGAGAACGCATTGACGATGAACCATGGCCAGAACAGGCCATAACATCAATACGTCAATAAAATAAAGGAATTGGTGCTTGAGAATCAACGATTAACAGTCAGAGATTTTGCTGGCATTGTTAGAATATTGGAAGGATCAGTGAAAACTATTTTGAAAGATAATTTGGGCCTAAGAAAAGTGAAACACGATTGGTTACAAAATCACTCAATTTTTTCAAAAAACAGCGTCGCGTTAACGTCTGTGGAACATATCTAGCTCCAACCAGCGATGGACGACAACTCACGAGCATCGACCGAACACAGAGCTTTTACGCATTTGTTTACATTTTCTCGTTTCACAATAAGAGATTTCATTTACAAAAATCTACTGCGCCAACAACAACCCGAGTTGTATAAAACAACGCTGTGGAGAGACATCGAATGTTAGTGCTGTCGTTGATGCGATTTAGACATACCACGTGATTGTCGGAAACCTGCAGAATATTCGCCAACATTGTCGTATAGTTTTTTCGAATTTCTTTTGGCAAGAGAAAACGAAAGTAGCCGAACTGTGTTGAACAGAAATTGCTTCCGTGATTTATTGAAGCGTTGTGACTATGACGACTATTAGTCTTGTTACTCTTTTGTGAAAAAGTGCCGTTGAGGTCTATGTATAAGAGTGTTTTTTGCTTGTTTCTTCAAAGTTTTTTATTTTGAAAGTGACACGGAGCAACAGCTCGCTGAAAAAGAATTTTGTCTGTGCCAGGCGCTGCTAGTGAATATGTTAAAACATAAGGCTACAAAAACTATGTTGCCACATAAATTGTGGCAATAATAACATTGCTTTAAAGGCTACAAATATAACACATTTAATAACCAGTATTAAAGATCTCCTTAGAGATATTTTGTGTTGGGGTTATTGGTTGTATGCAAGGAATCTGTAACTCCCTGTGGTAATCAGCAAATTTTACGCAGATGCTTTGATATTTTTTATGAGTGAATTAACATACTCGTACCTACATTACGTATTTACGTATTTGTCTGCTAATTTTGAGATTTCTGTGGCAAACCCCCTCGGGAATAATTCGGTAAAAAAAAGTTTTTTCGTTTTAGCAAAGCAAATGCTGACTGACATGTACTAGGCAAAATATAGTAACACTTTGTTCATAATTTTAAATTCTTAATTCATTCTTCAAAATCTATGTGGTCCATTCAAAGTAGTTCCCTTGACACCGATACACCTGTGCCAACGTTTTTTGCAATCCTCGAAACAGTCGTTTAAGTCAATTTCCAGAATAGCCTTCAGTGCAAATTTGGCGAAAAACTTACGAAGAATCAATGCGCTATCCGAGGTGCATTATGGTGACGCAAATACCAAGAGTTGTCGGGCCATAATTCCGGGGTCTTTTTACGGACAGTTTTGCGCAAATGACGCATAATATTCAAATAGTATTCCTTGTTGACAATGTGGCTGATCGGAAGGAATTCCAAGTGTGATACACCTCGATAACCGAAGAAAACTGTCAACATATCTAGTCTTAATTTTTGACCTGCTTTGACGTGTCTTTTCGCTTCGGCTCACCTTTGCCATGACATTCGGTCGATTGATCGTCTGTTTCCAGGTCCAAGATTCAGCGTCAGTAATAATATGCTTAATGACATCCTGGTAGTATTAAAGCATTGTTTCACATACGTTAAAGCGAGGCTATTTTTCAAACAAACTGATTGCTTTTTGATCCAACATTGCTTTAACTTTTCTTAGGCCGAAATAATTTTTCAGAATGTCTTTCACTGATCCTTCCGATATTCCAACGATACCAGTAATATCTCTGACTTAACAGCCAGACGATTAACATCGTCGATTATTTATTTTATTGATTTTTACCAATCAAAATCACTTGCTCGCAACAAACAAATGTCACCGAAGGCCTTTTCCAACATAAAGTTCTTGGAAAATGAGTTAACCTGCATGACAAGTAACTGAATTGCTTGGTTTGGCTGCCACAATGTCTACGTTGCAGTAAGCCCAAGTTTTTAAATTTTTACCGATATTTTCGATAAAAAGTCATATATAGGCACACGGCCCACATATTTAATACATAGGGGCTTGAACAGTTTTGGTTTAATTCGAATAGGTTTGAGTCATAAGGTGGCACACTTTAAAGGCAATTTTCGTTCAAAGTTTTATCCCGTTACATTAATTGCTTCTTGATTTGTACTATACACCGGAAAGTGAAGGAATTAGATGGAATTTCAAATTGCGTCCTATTTTCGCACTGTGACATAGGAGTGATAGGAGATAGTCACGTACTAAATTTGGTTGAGTCGGGCGAGTCCATGGATATTTGATTTCGCTTAAAAGTGGATGGTGCCACGCCCATTGACCAATTTTAACACCGGCTCCCACACAGCTCCCTTAAATCATCTCGGGTCTATTCTTAGTCTCTGTCGTATTTAGGTTTTGATTTACAAGTATAAATGTGGGAAAATAGTAGATTGGTGGCAACTCCGCCGACGAAGACGGGCAAGAATCAATCGTTAAACTGACGTCGTCGCGATAAAGTATTTCATTATATATTTCGGTATGTTCATAAATTGCAATTTAATTCGAACTGAAATTTGATTAAATATTTCTAAATAAAGTTTAATTTTGTAATAATACCGTTGTAAAAGTGAGGTTTTAGTTAACTGTCTTAAAATTTGGGAGACGTGTTGTGGTAGCAATTCCCACATATATACATATTTAAGTTGTTGAAAGCATTTCTTTCCAAAATATGCTTTGCGGCTGTTATTTATCTTCTTAAGCTTGAGCTACTCGACCGCTACTGACATAATTGATTTACGCTGATAAAGGACTCGTTAATCACATTATAGCGAAGGTCGAAACGTTTAAGCTGCAAAGCGAAACCAAGCATTGCTGATATTCTGTTAACATGATGTATGTATACAACCGTATACTAGATACATATGTATATAAATTCATATATTCACGTCCGTACACAAAGTTGGCCAACCCATGTCGCAAACTATTTGACGCTTTTAAAGAGATTTGCTGTTTGAGAAGACAGTCCATTCACAAAATAATATAAGAGGAGGAAGGAAACCACATAGCTATAGTAGTTTAGATATGTACAAAAAACATAGTAGGGGCGGGGCTACGCCCACTTTTCCAAACAAATTACGTGCATATACAGTTCAAAATAGAAGAAATCGGATAATAACCGCGCCAAACTCCCATACAAATTTTATGTTGAAAATCACTAAAAAGTGCGTTAACCGACTAACAAAAAACGTCAGAAACACTAAATTTTACGGAAGAAGGAAATGCACCCAGGCTTTTTTAAAAATTGAAAATGGGCGTGGCGCCGCCCACTTATGGACCAAAAACCATATCTCAGGAACTACTCTACCGATTTCAATGAAATTCGGTATATAATATTTTCTTAACACTCTGATGACATGTACGAAATATGGGTTAAATCGGTTCACAACCACGCCTTCTTCCAATATAACGCTATTTTGAATTCCATCTGATGCCTTCTCTGTATAATATATATGTACATTAGGAAATGAAAATACAATTCAATACTCAAAGTACACAAATTGATCGAATCTAATTAATTTTACAGCAAAATAAAAAAATATGTATATGACGGATAATGAATCTCGGGTTACACCCGAACTTAGCCCTTCCTTACTTGTTTTAATTGAAAATGGACGTGGCGTTGCCGACTTATGGACCAAAAACCATATCTCAGGAACTACTCTACCGATTTCAATGAAATTCGGTACATAATATTTTCTTAACACCCTGATGACATGTACGAAATATGGGTGAAATCGGTTTACAACCACGCCTTCTTCCAATATAGCGCTATTTTGAATTCCATCTGATGCCTTCTCTGTATAATATAGTATATGTACATTAGGAAATGAAAATACAATTCACTCTACACAAATTGATCGAATCAATTAATATTACAGCAAAATAAAAAATATGTAAATTATTATCACTTCATCATGCGAGAGTATAAAAATGTTCGGTGACACCCGAACTTAGCAGTGTTTTAAATTAAAATGGCGTGGCGTCGCCCACTTATGGACCAAAACCCATATCTCAGGAACTACTTCGCCGATTTCAATGAAATTCGGTATATAATATTTTCTTAACACCCTGATGACATGTATGAAATATGGGTGAAGTCGGTTTACAACCACGCCTGCTTCCATATAACGCTATTTCGAATTCCATCTGATACAATATACATTAGGAACCAATGATGATAGCGGAATAAAACTTTACAAAAATACGGTATTTGAAAAATATGTAAATGACGTATAATGAAATCTCGATTATCACTTTATCATGCGAGAGTATAAAATGTTCGGTGACACCCGAACTTAGACGTTCCTTAATTGGTTTTTTTAATTTTTATTCTACAATAGAATTTTTCACATATCATGAGGTACATCGTGAAGTGTATAAACAAATTTTTTTTCGAAATTTTTTGATGACATCTGTCGGAGGAATGGCTGGGTCAAGATATGCGTTTTTTCACTGGCGGTTCTTAAAAAGTACGTGAATGGTTATCGTTCCTACTAGAATCATTGAAAAATGTTGATAAATAAGAAAGTAATTAACTTTTTTTTTAATTTTTTTTCCATGTATTTTTACATAAATTTTGTCATATCATTGTCAATAAATTATAAGCAATTATGAATCTAGTAGGGACGATAGCCAGGCGTTTTGAGAACATTAAAAAAATTAAGCAAGTCGATTGAGTAGTTCGACCGGGAAATGTCTGCCAGTTTAAAAAAGTGTGTTGTGAGAAAAACGCGTTTAAAGTTTGAGGTGAGCACTTCGTCGGTGTGAACGTCGAGCGGTATTATTATTTTCGGGCCTTTTTCGAAACCTTCCAATGGTAAAGTGGGTTTCTACATTAATTCTTAGGGTATAAGGGAACAGAAAATGCAAGATTACCCTACTGACCCCTAAAGTTAATTTATTAAATGAACACTCTGAAGTATCATGTGAACTTTCATGAACATTTGGGTATGCGAAAATTTTCTCCAAATGCAGACAAAGTCTTCGTTTCCTAATTAATGTAAATAACGTTAACGAGATAGGTTTCAAATTGTTTTCACATGTACTGCATTATCCGTTCATGGTTTCTAACAATATTTTGCTGTTATTTGCAAGGTGATAAAATGCCCATTAGAAAAAAATTCAGTGACAATGCCGACTGTTCACAAAATAGTCCGAACAAGGGAACCATAAAGAATACGGAGTTTTGTACGCTAAAGGCTCTAAACTCGTCAGCGTTCCTCAAACTTATTTGTCGAATAATATTTTTTCCTACATACAATTACAATAACAAGCTAATAGAGGACCTTTACAAAATTTTTAAAGAAAAAAAATGCTACTGCAAAATTTTGTCGAAACTAATAAGACCATTATAACCTTTAATCCGCTTTGAAAGCAACTATGTTAAAGTAAAATATCAAATTCTGCTATAAATCATCAATATACATTTTTTTATTTATCTACTTCAGGACAATATTTACCCATCTTTGTGTATATTTCTTGCGGTTGGACTAAAAATATTTATAGAATAGATTAACTTTAACATTGTTTTTTATTGGACACAAACTACATATAAAAAGCAAATGGCGAAGCGGATTTTTTTTGTATATATTAATTATGCTCATACAATCAATTATATAATATAAGTGAGTTAAATTTATTTGCAAAGGCGGCCACCATATCAACAATTATATTAATTAAACCGCTCAATTTATATTTGAAACCAAATCGGTTTGACAACAAACAATGTTAACAAAAGCATTACCAAATTAGATTAAACCACCAAACACTTTTACGGTTGCTCAATCCAATTACACCTACGTACATGACGTATGAGTAACCTCAGCGCTGCCATGTCGCAACCAATAGGTTATAGGCAAGTCTTCTAGTCGCACAAAACACAAGCACGTGCTCTGTCCGGAAATAGCGGATTAAGAAAACCACTTTATACTTGGTATTGTTGACTTTACGAGTTTATTTCACATGAGAGTTCAAAGGTTGTATTTGCTGTCTGTGTAGTTGTACTAACATACATACGCACATATGTACATATATGCGTTCAGAATTTCTCGATACTGTAATTTTGAAAGCAGAAACCTTTTGGCACTAAACACATATGGTTTTATTTCATGGTTGCAGCATTAGTAATTACTAGTACATTAGAATAGGTTAAGGGCTGCAATTAGGAAAATATTTATATTTCCAAAATCAATTAAGCTCACAAAACAAATAAAGAGTACTTTTATAGTTTATATTAAAACTTTGATTTAAACTTATTTTCTTTTAGTTATAAAACTTCTTATAATTCCATAAATAAACGAATTTTGGTAAATATACAAAATGCTTAATTCAATATCTTAAGGTAAGCTTCTTATTCTCAGTGAAACAGAGTATCGCAACCTAAAAAAAGAGGGCTCATTTTGAAATTTGGTACACAATTTTAAAATTTAAGATGTATTAAGCTACTTTGGAAATATTTGCGTAATTCTTTTTAAGTCTCAAAATTATTAAGTTCTTGCCCACAATTTACTGTTTTCTTAAAGTAAATATAACTTATTATTTTTGGTAGATGGTACGTTAATTGTACTATTTATCTATTCCAAAATTAAGTGAATCAGCTAGAAATATGTTGGCAATGATTCGTATATTTTGAAAATCAATAATCTTAAGAAAAAATAAATTTATTATTTTTGATGGTTGTGAGCGCACGAGTTGCTTTACTGGAGCTCCTGAAGACTCTATCAAAAGAGCATGTAAAAGCATAATTTACAATATTTGCAGCTTTGGACAAAGAGCAACATCCGTTGCTGGACAAGTCTGGCTAGAAATTATGTCGTATGAGAATCCACAAGCCGATGTATCCAAATTTCCAATTTATGCCAATCTTAGTTGTCAATTCTCTTACCAACCTCCGCAGCTAACTCCAAAATATAATCAAATATTCTATGCCAATCACATCATAAAATTCAGCAAAATTTGAAATCTTCACAGATTTAACTGGCATTCCAGAAAAAATAATTTTTTTTGAATGGAAACCGTTTATTGAGTATTTTGGTTTAAGAATTGTACAATTACACAAAATATATCTAAAAACTGAAATCTATAGGGTTTTGGATGCATTACTGATAATCACACATCATTTCCACAAGCCTACTACATTTTGAATTAAAATAACCCTTGCAAATAAAATCTGTATGGCTGAAGATGAGACCCTAACTATTTGTGGCGTCTTTTCTATAAAATTGATTTTCAGATGGTCACCAATAAGTTTATTTCTATATTGAAAGCTTGGTTAGCAACGGAATGATCACATGAGTTAAATATATAATCCAATAATGACTGATCATGTTTTTCACGTTAATTTGACAGTTTTTCTACATTGTCTCTTCACATCCTCTTTTATCGTCATCGTTAGCGGGTGTATCTATCATTCTTGTGCTTTAACTATAGATGAGTGATATATAAATAGACAAAACTTCATTGTAAATGAACATAATATATTTCAAATACGCGACGTACAAGTATGCTCGTTTGTATATTTGCGCATAATTCATATTATGAATATGTAAAAAATATATTTTTGTAGTGTCATATACAATAATTCCCATAACCTCAAACACAGCTCAAAAAACAATCACAAAAGATTTTCCACTGAAATTTCTGGTGCAATACGCAAGCAATATGCGAAGTACAGAAAATTTAATTTCCAAAGTTTAAACAGAAAATTCAGAACCAACATCACCTCGGTGCCATTTATGTCAGTTGAGTGAAAGCAAACATTGACGATGATTTTGCCCAGACATAATTGAAATTTTAAGCACACATGTGAAAATTTCCGAATGGAGTGCAAACATACCATACGTATATGTATATGTTTTTAATGTTATGTCACCAAATAAATGGTTTAAATATATTGCTGGAATTACTTGTTTTAAATCGACTACATTGTAAACTGAAACTAAAATAAACACAAAGACCATTGAATTAGTTTCCAATTGATAGGATAAACATCAAAAGAGATTGGATAGTTTATATAACACATTTTTGGTAAAAACTCATATGGTGATTAAGAGTACCACGTAGTGGGAGAACAAATAAATATGCAAATTCATATTCAAACTTGTTCTGTATAATTGCAGTTTATATGTACTAACATTACTCATACATTTTCCTTTAATTTACATTCTAAAAGAATTGTGTAGTTCCTTTTTCGATAATATTTACAAATTGTATTATTCACTTTTTGCCGCTTTGAAAATTATTTCCGGCACAACGAGAGTGTTAATCCATTGAGTCAAGGTGAATCTCATTTAAGCATCAATCATATTATTTTTCAACATAAAGACGGCCAATCGATCCAACGGCAAAAAATTATTGAAGGAAAATTATTGCTGCAACAATTAATGTTACTCACCCGCCTTGACATACCTTATTTTGCTTGACTGTGAGCCAAATGTGTTGATGAATAATGATTGAAATTGGTGCAAAAAATATTTTAAGATAATTGATTTAAATAAAAAATATAAGCTCTGTATATATAAAATGACGTTGTAAAGTTTAGGTTTGAAGTTGTTTTTGGAGGAGGACTTATTATAAATCTAATGACCAAAAAAAAAAATACTAACCCATTTCGAATCGGTCCTGTTGAATGGGTTTTATGGATTATGGACATTTGAAAAATGAAAACATTACAGTTTTCGAGAGAAAAAAATGCATGAGTATGAGAACAAATGAAAGTAAAGACGGGATCCATAACCTAAGTAAACTTCAAAAAAGTGCTTTCTAATAACAGTTCTCCCTTGGCAAACAATTCGCCGAGTGCATTTTCACCAAGAAAAAGCTTCTCTAAAGAGTTTCAATTCTCTAGCAAAGGATTTAGTTTCAGCTAATAAGTAGTTGAAAAATTGTGAACTTTTTCACTAACAATTCATATTCAGACAACTAGATAGCCAAATTGAATGATTGAATTAATTAGATGATAAAAATCGATTCAGAATATAAGTTCATACATTATTATAAACCAAGGAAAATAAACTTCTTATGAAATGAAAAACAGTTTTAAAATATTTAGGATCCACGCGAAACTCATTGAGTACGCCTATATAGAATCATGTAGGCATATATGTATGTATACAATCGAAATTATCATTATCTTTTAGAGACTTTTTAAAAATAACTTACATATCTCTTGCAGCCGATGTATAAAACCTGAACTCATGTTAAAGAGTGAAGCATGTTTTACTTAAAGCAAATAACGTTTGCTGTGAGGTAAACAAAAATAACATGCTGACATGTGATTTCACTCCACTTCCTTTGCAAAAGCTTTGTGAACTTTCTCGAAAAAGTGACACCGCCGTAAATAAGTTTTGAAAGTTGACAAAGTCGTGCCAATATCAGAATAAGATTGAATGCTCAACGCTCATGTAAATGTTTGAAAGAAAATATTGCTCACAGAATGGCAAAATGTAGGGCAGGCCCGCTTATATTTGTTTATATAAATGTATATATAAATAAAATGACACTTAAGGTATGTTCGTATATTTGTGCGAGTGTGTCGATGTATGTGCTGTTGTTTTATGCTTCCTTAATTTGATTTATTTAACTTATGAGAAAAATAATTAAAGTGTAATAAATCAGTATTTGCCGCAATCAATATATTATTTTATTGACACTACAAGCACAGCAAGACTTTGAAATATACATATACAAATATTAGGGTGAGACAAAAACTAACGTATTAAATTTTTTGAAAAAAACTAGTCTACATTGTGACAAAAAAGGTCCCGAAAAATGTAATTTCATTTCGCCGAATAAATGATATTTCAAAAAAATGCATAGATAGGACTGTCCTTAGATACTAAGCCAAATATGAGCGCGATCTTTCAACCAGTTCATTTCCATCAGCTGCTTAAGTCGTTACACTTCAATAGTGCGTTGTGATTTCAGACAAAGAAATTGTCTTGTCTCAAATTTTGTATTTCTACCTAAATTTCTGTTGGAAAATACTATCGGTGATTCAGTTTTATCAAAAACTCAAGCCTGCGAGTGGTGCAAAGCCCCAATGACACAAAGCCTTCAAAGATGGTCGAGAGTTCGGTGAAGACATGCCTCTTTCTGGACGTCCTTCGATCTCTGCAACTGATGAAAATATCAAAAAGGTAAAAGATATGGTGCTTGAAAATCGTCAGACAAATGTTAGAGCGATAGAAAGAGAGCTCGATATCTCTCGCAGCCTGTTTGAATGATTTTTGTGAATATTTTGGATATGAAACGCGATTTATTTCGATAAGGCTGAATTTTAAACAGGTCTCTTTGATTCCTATTCCGATCCCACATTCATGGAAAGTATTATAACTTCCGATTAGACATGGATTTAAGAGTTTGACATGCAAACGAGTCATCAGTCAACGAATTGAATGTGGCTTAAATTACAACAACTTAATTGGATATTAGACCACGGCAAAATATTGTTCACTTTGCAGGCAATCTAACCTTTGTGGTGTTATTTATTCAAACAATAGTAATGGTAGGTATGACACTGTCTATATTATATTATATAAACGAAGGATTTGTTTTAAGAGTTAATTAGTCTAGTTTCTATCGCTGAGTATAAGAGCAGTGTTAACTAAATTTACTCACAATGTGTAGCACAATATACGGATAAAGTCTAAATAAATAAATAATTATCATTCTTTATATACGAATCCTTACAAATTTCAGAAGTATCTAATTTTGATATAGATTTAGCGTATCTAACTTATTCCTCATATATGAAATCTAATAAAAAATTCACCACTATTCCTACAGATGGCTGTAGTAACCGACATCTCGCGTTGTAGAAGTGAAATTGAGGTACGTAATTGGGCGTTTAAAATAAATAAAAAAAAAATACTTTCAGTCAGCTTTCTTATTGCATGACTCAGTAATGCTTGAACACGCGTCAAAGATTACCGCCAACAAAAAGGAAATAGGTAATATTTTATAAAAGTGAAGACGCAATACAGGCGGCTGAAAATGCGAATAGTTCAAAAGAATTTTGTAAAAATCGTTTTTTTCAAATATGGATTAAAAATTATATAAAATACTTGCCCTTTTATATTGGTACATTTGGATTGTATATTTAAATAAAATTTTTAACCTAAATTTTGTTGGTAAGTACTATGAAATACTCAGTTCCGTAAAACGGACATCAAAGGGCGTTTGCAAAAAAATTTAATTTGGGTAATAACGGACCCTTAATGCATAAAATAACATTGGTATTTGCTTACCTTTTACCGGTGCTCATTGAAGCGAAAGGAAGAGTCACACTTTGTTAATAACATTTGGCTAAACAATTGTTTAACATGTAAAACAAAATAACAACAAACATGTATGTAATATGTATGTTTTTAAGTACTCTTTTAATGGTCTGACATTTAGTAAAGTTATATAAGTATATAAATTTAAATGAAATATTTTCACATACTTATAAATATGGTATGTAAAGATGTATAAATATGTCTGTATAATTTACTCGTGTCTGAAGCATAAAATTCACTTTCATTCGGAGGATGTGGAGGTTGAAGTAGCACTCATAGTCTAATTTGACCGCTTTGCCCGTAGCGATGGCAAAGATGTGAGTAAGTTGTTTTGTTGGAAAAGCACTTATTTCTTTGCTAATTGGGGTTTGTTCTTTTTTTCTTTTGGCGTCAAATCGGCTCTATAATGCAGCCCTATGACCGTTTTGAATTTTTTTAGATAGTCAATACAATTAACATGTTGTGAGTCCCAGAAAACAGTCTCAGCCATCTCGGTCACTGCCAATGAGCAATTTGTCAAAAATCATTTGTAAACCTTTCTCACTCCTCTGTGAGAAACATTTTCAAGATATCTGGGTTTGGCTAATCAAACGTCGATGTACGATTTCAATTCACATTTTCCTTTCAAAAAATTGATCGAACCACAGACCGATATGGCTTTTTTCTAAGATCAGAAGTCACTACCTTTTTCACACGCGGTCAAAACAAATATGCGGGTCCGCTTCAGTTAAAATTTTGATAGCAATAGCCACCATAGTAAACTTATCTTGAACTTTCGAACGGGAAGTCTGTGTACCTATCACTATTGACTTATCAGAATGCCTTCGTAAATTTTACACCTTACTTAAAATTAATCTTCATATTTTTTGCTTGCAATATGAGTAACGTAAATTAAGATTCCTCCTTAATTTATAATCTTTCTCTATAATAAATGATACAATTAACGCACAAAGTCAAGTAGCGCTCAACTTATCCGAGCAATCCATGGGAGCCACCGAAATATTTCACGAAATTTGTCGCAATTTTTTAAGTGTTCATTCTCCAAGCGAAAATAGTTCCAAATAAAACGACGAAACACCTCTAACGGGCTGAGTATGGTCATCATTAAGTCACTCTTTATATAACCAATTAAGCTCATCGATACGGTCAAACCGAAACGCAGCACTAAATCTTCCACAATGCCAAAGTAGTAGAGCCACTGTGGAAGAAAAATAATACACCTTTAAATACAAAGAAACAGTACAACACATCAACAATAAGTAAATTCGTGCCTAATTGGGCAAAAAATAATGTCAATTTATTACTGACAATTGTAAAGCATTTGAGATGTAGTCAAAGAAACGTTGCCAATAAGACACTCCAACTTAAAATACTTCAGCATTTCTGATAAGTGCGTGAGAAAGTTGTAATGCCGACAAGCATTTACCGTCGACGAGTAGACAATTTCTTCACGCAAAAAGCGATTATCACCAGCCTTGGCATCAAAGAGGCTCCAATCCATTTTAATGTTCTACGAGTAAGCATAACACGAGGACACAATGACCGCGACTATCTAGGAGTAAAGATTATCCTTCATGTGAATAGCCATTTGTATGACAGAAAACAGAAAATTTGAAAGAGGCCAACTGGCAGCAATCGCGTGCATATAATAATAATAACCACCACAAAAAAACGATATTTTTCCATGTAATTTATATGGAAAACAGAAAATTTGAAAGCTCATCTTTTGAGCTGACTTTTTTTTTTTTTTTTACACACATTTCGAAAGTTTTGAGCCTGTTTTTCAGTTGAAAAAAAGGGTGCCTCAAAATGGCACACCCTAATGTATACTATATATTGTGTATGTATAGTAAATTGTTTTTTTATGGCTTAAAGCACACTATATTTTAAACAGCTTGTAGCACTTCCAAAAATATCCAAACTTTGCAGTAACTCACTATTAATTACCATAAAACTGTTCAGAATTCTTCAGCAAAAACGGTTCAGACAAGCAGCACATTTATATGTATAAGATATATTTGAGAGCTGTAACCTTTTTCTTTAAAAAATATACACAAAGTTTAACAAAAGTTCCAATATTTTTATTAGCTTAGCATCGACTTGATTCGATGATCAAAAGTTCACCACATAAATTAATATTTTCGCTTATAATATGGCTTGTTGTGATGTTCTACCAACGCTATTTGGCCTTAGTTATAGGTATGATGGTCGTAAATCGCTTGGACTAAGTCCTCTTAAGGGATCGTCATAGCGTGGACCTCCAAAAACCACTGAATTTCTTGATTTTTTATAATGTTGAAATTAACTAATTGGCCCAATTTTTTTTAAATAAATACTTTCATGAAGAATACAAAATTATTTTGTCATGTTTATTTATTAGCTGTATAATAGTTAAATAAACTGTTGAAATGACACGTAAAACAAACGATCTCCACGATTGCGGCCGCAATTTTGGTCTAAAATAAACATTTCAAAGAGATTATTAATCCGTGGGAAAGTCGCTATCGTCCTATGGAAAGTGCTTTTTTTTTAAATTTGACAAAATGGCAGCGGGTTGAGTAAAAATATCGAATTTGGAGCTTTTTTCGACAGTGTTTCGTAGAAAAAATAAAAATTTTTCAAAAGAAGACTTTCATAGCACGATAGAGAATGGCGTTAAAAATGTTCTCTCCAAATTGGAACTAGATATCTTCAATACTCTTATTTTGAGTGAAAATCGTTTTGAAAATCACAATTCTGAGAAAAACGTGTTTAAAGATTGGAGTCGCCATGTTCCCCACTCTGTTCACTTTCTACAAGAAACGCTGTAGCGACCGTAATAATTTGAATTTCGATTTCAAAATTTGAGAGAATATTTATTACAATGCAAACTATCCGAAAATGCAATAAAAAAAAATCAAGTTTCACTAAAATAGTATAGAATTAGTATTATGAAAATATTCTCCTAATTCCTAGCTTTGAGTCACTTCTCATGTAAAAATGTCATGTCACATGCTTAAAAATCGTGCAATCGATCTCTATCCATATCAAAAGTAGCTTCTTCCGGGATTACTAATAATCGTATTGAAGTAGTATTTAGTAAATTTTAATTAGCTGCGTGAACAATTTCATTAGGAAAAGTTGTTTTTAACATGGTCCAATTATTTTCAATTTTCAAAGTGTGGGAAGTGGGACCTCAAGTTGAGCGAAGAAGCATAATTTCTCACGCCATTGCATGCAATTGCGAATAACTGGTTATGAAGACTAAAAATATCCTGCTTTATTTACATAAACCATAAAATTTACCTCCTTGGATGCGTTATTGTGGTCCCAACACGTGAGCATACAATATTTTAGGTAACACAAGTCTTGAAACAAGAAAAATGCTAACACATCTAAATAAAGTTACAAATGCTATTTAACTCACAAGAAACATAAATAACTGAGAATATTAAAGTTATTAAGTTTATTTGTTAAAAGTTAACCACCAACAAATACTACAATGAACACAATATTGATTGAATATGATTTATATTCAGCTTTCAATTATACTGAGAACACGTTACAAATATCAAATTTTTCAGCCAGTAATAAAAATAATTAAAGAATTTATGCTAGTCAGACTCCCTGAGGTAATCAGCAAATTTTACGACACATGCTTCGATATTTTTTATGAGCGAATTAACATAAATAAATAAATATATTAGCTAGGGAGATTTCTTTGGCTTCCCAATCGGAAATAATTCTGCAATAAAATCTTTCTTCTGTGGTAATTATAAAGCTGTTCAAAACTAATATTAAATACCTGGGAAAACAGGCTTAACTATCTAACGAATCGAAAATACCTTGTTGCACCTAAATCCACGTTTCAATCCTATTTGCAGAGTGAAAATTTTATTTTGATATTCAAACCACATTCAGACCGCAAAAATCTATTAATAATGGAGTTCAAATTCAGTAGAAACACCTGAATTCATCGGTAATTTTCTCCAATTTGTCCAAGCATAGAATTAAAGGTAACAGTTTAAAGCGATCACAGTGGACATCGCTTCACATCGTATTGTTTTCGCCTAAGATTAGATTCGAACAAGCTCGTTCACAAATTGGCCACAAGGTATGTTTGAGACTACGGTCGTGATAGTTAAGCTAAAACTCAATGTTTTTTCAGTATTATAAGATTTCACTTGCTAATAGAAATACTGATTGTATGACCTGTTTAAAAATTCTGAGCCTCATATATGAATTTTTGTAGTTGATTGTTTCACTTAACTAGCTAACTTACAAAATTGACTTTTTTCCTACAAATTACCATTCCACATCACCTTTTATTCAATTACTTATAGTTATCAGGTTTCAAGTGTGCTGCTAATCAGTCTTTTCCGACGAATTTAGCTTTATATATATGCACGTACACAAATGACTTCCTGCAAAAACAAAATTTTACAATCTCTTGCTTGGTTTCATTTTAACCACAAAATTTCACTTATGTTCCTTAGAAAAACATTGCAAATGTAAGAAGAGTGAAATAAGTTAAGAAACAAGTAGTAAGCTCGTTACATAAACACTTTACAGTATGTTAGCAAACATATAGTTACTTGAATTAAAACAGTTAGCAATTTTTTGCTGTTTTCAATGATAGTTAATATTTTCGATTTGCAGTTTTCGGATAATATCGAAATCTTTTTGATAATATTTTTCATTTTACTTACTGCCTACGAAAAAATAGCATTAACCTCGGTGGTAAGAAAAAGTATAAATTGTGCTATATTAACAATATTTTGACAGGGCGAAAATGCAGTGCATGATAAACGAAGAAATCTATGATAGTAGCTTTTCTTCATAGCAAAAAAATAGCATTAACCTCGGTGGGATGCCTATTAACAATATTTAGACAGGGCGAAAATGTATGCACGAATCCTCTTTAAAAGTTTTGTCACGCATTTAAGGACTTTCTTAATATTAACATAGAACCTCATATACAATTCTTGCGGACGGCTCCCGGCAACCATTTTTCTTTTGCTTGTACACATTACTCTTGTTTTAACTATATATGTTTCTGGCCGCATACAAAACGTTTTGATACGATTAATATTAACCATCATGTTACAAGAAAGTGGAATAAAATTGGAATGCTTGCAGCCAAAGACGCAAATCCGCATTTAATCGCCTCAAAAAATGCAAAATTGCAATTTCAATGTACACATGTGCGAGTTTCACTTCATCCTTCGGAATAGTTTCTATTTTGCTTTTGACGTCAAATCTATTAGAGAAATAAGGTTTGTTCATCACATTTCTTTTTAAGCCTTCTACGAAAAATAGACTGCAGATGCATGCCTAGAAGTCTATTTTTATGGCACTTTCTCTACTTTTTTTGTTTTTGGCTAGGTCAGACCAGCAACAGGTGTGCATAATTGAAACAAGGGCACTCATAAACAGTGTACAACATTTGTAGTTGCGTGTAGTCGCACATATTGATTTAAAATAAGCAGGAGAACATACGTTGTGGTATTGAAGTAGCGAACTTTTGGCGTATTCAATTAAAATATCAAAAACGGCATGAATATCCAAAAATGCAGAAACGGAAAATGTCTTGTAAAAATAGCTACAAAGCGAGCATGTGTTTTTAAATTAGCACCAACGAAAAAGTTCTTGGCAAATCAATTGAATTAAATAGCAACGAATTGAACTGCTTGGATAGGCTCAATATCTTCGAGATAAAAGTTTTGTGATATAAAGAAAAAATTGTTTCAAAAATTAATATGATTGTTCCGATTGCGCAGCACTTGTCATCAGTCGTTTAAACTCATTGAAGATACTTTAAATAATTGGCCAACACTCCAGCTTTTCAAAAGCTGCAGCGGTTGACTGCTCTCGTTAGACAAATAATAAACACATTTGTTCTGCATTGTTAGACAAAAGTGTGAGCATAAATACAAGTATATCTTAAGCACCCACTTACAAGTGTGTATATACAACATATTGTAAATGTACATATATCGCAAGCAGCATTGTATTCAGGTAGACATAAATACATACACACGAGTGCCCCATAAGTATAAGTAAATCGTTTTTCTGCTATCATTACTTTACCATATCGTATAGACTTCTCTTTTCCATTTTAACCTTATTCATGCAATTTCTTCTCCATTTTATCGCCACTTAGTCTTACTGTCTGCTGTGCGTGATATCGCAATATCAAAATTACCTGCAAGGACTTGGTTGCGGGAATCAACAGATACGGGTAAGAATTAGTAATTTTCTACGGGTCATATTTCCAACTCAATATATACAAACATAACACATACCATATGCATATAAATATGTATGTGTGTAGATTTCAATTATGATATTAAAACCAATTCATTTGGGAATATGGTTTTTATTTCATGTCGAAGTATTGTAGAATGAGTAAATTTGATTTCCAAATAATGTAGACATGTAAATATTAATAAATCTATAAAATTTTGAAAAGGACAGTAATTGGTTTGGACGGTTAGGTTAAATCTGAGTTTAAAGGAGTTTACCTGTTTATATATAAGTAAAAATTCAACCAGACAATTGGAAGTCATTTAAATAAAGTTATGAAGTTTACACCAGTTTTATTCATATTAATTACGAACAAATCATTTGGAAAGACGGATATCAATCTGGACTGATATAAAATTAATTTTTGATTTTACTCAAATATACTCGAGAATATGTTTCCATGCAGCTTTTTTGTTGATAACCGACACACTGACCAACATATTTCACACATTTTCTGCATCAAACTATAATACATCATTCACTTAATTTTAATTGCCATCTCTTGCAAGTTCGTTCAAATGATTTTGGTGGATATTTTGGTTATGAAACGCGTTCTTGTTGGACTCGAACCGATAAATGCCGATTTTTTTTTTTTTAGTTCCAAGATATAGAATTTTATAAACCGGCCTTTTAGAATGAGAATTTTTTTGATCGCGTGAGTTCCGATCCCAAATTCATGGAAGGCATCATAACTACCGGTGAGACGTGGGATACAGTGAACAATTATGGGAATGGATCCTGGTTTTAGTCGATCAAATGTTGTGAAGCAAGTTTTACTGAAATTCGCCCAGTAGTTCCAGAGATATAGAATTTTATTTACTATTTTTGGGAAGCTTAATGCGAATTTTTTGAGTCGCAAAGAAAAAGAAGTTTTAACATTTTTAATTTAAATAAACTATTCAACTAAATGCAGTATCACAATACATGTATAATATACACAAGGTATTTAAGAAATTTTCAACATTAATTTATATGAAGTTGATCATTTGATATACTGCGACATGTCATAAAAAGGTTTCCTCATAATATTAGTAAAACAATGACAACGTTGTAAAATAATTGCAAATCATTAAGTTCGATTAAACACTATTATTTTCTTTCGTTCATGCTGATCCTCCCTCAGCATTTTTCACATTCCAACATTATTTTCATACCGTGGAAGATAACTATTGTCAGTTATAATCAAGCGTGTACATTATTATATATTTCTCGTAATCAATTCTACAATTTCTGAGTGAACTCGAATGAACTTTCTTGAAACCAAATAGATAACTCACCATCAAGTTGAAATTAATTTACGACAAACCGTAAAAAATTTTTTCACGTGTGGAGAAGTTTTGAAAATTCAAAAGGAAATTATTTTAATGAAAACTGGAAATTTTGCAGCTGAAATATTGTGTAAATGGAATAATAGTTTGTATGTTGAATTTCTGTTTAACCACTGAACAGATTCAATTTCTTTACTAATTAAATTTACTATAAATATGTACATATTAGAGATGTGTGAACCCAATTTTATTGAAATATGTATGTACTCAGTATTTCTGTATTTAAAGATAATTACGAGAGCAAACAAAATTACGACAAAGCAAAAAGAAATTTAAACATGTTTTTAGAAAAATATTTTGAAACGATTATCCGCTGAAAATAGTACGCATAATATATAAATAAATATGTCCTGTAAAAAAATTGAAAATCAGCCGAAATTTATGAATATTCGGCAACAGTAAATAATTTTTGCGTATTAGTAAAATATAACGCCAAGTAGTGTATACGTACTATCTATATACCTATATACATATATATATACCTATGTTGATGTGCATATAAAACTCTATGTGGGTTTATTCTTATAATATTAATATTCAAAACTGCATCAGCAATGTGCCCCAAATCGATTTTAAATATTTGCGATTAAATGAAACAACCGTCAAATAATCCCTTTTTTGTCCCTCTGCCCTCAAGGTCAAATTTATTTACTTCTGTATGGACGCATGTACATAGTAGGGGTATGTTTGTACTTGTAGACAATGAAAAATGATATATTCGCAAAAACATGACAAGCAAATAAGCTTCTCCATATGAAGTGTTTATACAAAAGTGCGTATACGCAGTGGCGTACCCCACTTTAGGGCGCTACTTCTATTAACAACTGCAGATATACGAATGTATTGAAAACATTATTTCCCAAATTTATTCAATTTATGTGTACCAGACATTCAAAAGTGTTCGCACAAAGACCACAAGACAGATGCTAAGGACAAAACACCTTAGGAAGGCCTTAGCGTAATTTTTGAGAAGACACCGAAATAACATACCTGCTGTTCGTTGAGTAATTCCAGTTCCGATCAAAGACGAGGCTATAACTTGCCCCTATATAATTTCGTTATTTAAGCAAAAATAACAATATTGCCTGTGTTTTATGGAACTTTTGTATACATATCTCATATCAAAAATTTACAATAAAAATTTAAACTCCGGAGTCGTCCATATTCCACAGTAAATAACGATAATATCAAAAAAAGTTTAAAAAAAAAAAGAATCTCCACATCACTTATGGATTTAATGTGAAGTTAATTAATCTTATTTTCTTTATGCCATTTCTAATTACGTTTTACATTAACTTCATATAAAAATGAAATGACAACCATTTTCATTAGTTTGATTAAAACTGTCATTGTATGTAATTAAGGGGTCAGTGGGGTAATCTTGCCTGTTTTTGAAATTTTTTCTATATAGAAATTTTTATTCTACAATAGAACCTTTTTCACATATCATGAGGTATTTCGTGGAGTGTATAAACAAATTTTGAACTCAATAATTCCACATATGTACTCACCACGTTTATAAAAGTTAGACTAAGCGGTGATTACCATAGCTAATTATCAAGAAAAGCAGTAAAGTTTTCAATGACAACATTTTAGGTTCTTTTAGTTTGTGATAAATACAGAAAAGGTTGCTGTGCTTGATGCAGATTGTGAAATTTTACAGTAAACTGATTAAGAAAGATAAATAGATCTCTTATTATTTCCTTCAATATACTCCTAGATAGAGAGCGTTACGTAGAAACCAATGCTTTTGCTAGAAAGTTTGTCATATTTTTTTTCTGAACACTTCAGTAGCAGTTCATTTGGCATATCTACACTTCTATAATCTTTATAAGGGTCTTCTGCGCACAACACACACATATTTATTTTGTGTCTTCCTAGAACACCCTAAAGTGATAACCCACTAAACTATACTAGGTTGTAGGCCTATTTACATATGTGTAACGTATTCCCCATGATTTTAACGTTCGTTGCATTTTTCAGATTCTGCTGTCGGCCTTAATTTGTTTGATTAAGGCATGTGCTGTCAGCAAACAGCAGGCGCTGATGTACATAACACATATGGAAATATGTATAGGTGTAGTCAGTGGCAAATATTTGTACAATTTTTTTTTGCTGCACTTGTTGTGATTAATTTGAAATGTGTTCCAAAACTCTGCTATCAGTTCCCATGCAGACAATTTTGTGGTGGTCAAACATCAAAACCAAAATGAACTTTTTGCATTTGTAAGTGAGTCTACATAAAAAAATGCGTGCGTAAAGACTTGGACGAAGCATTTTTTCGATTACAACTGTTTGAAAAAAAAAATTAGCGAAATTTTCAGTTTGTTGTAAACATATCTGCCAAAAATCCAATTTTCAGTTTTTTTCCTTCTTTCGCTCAAGTACTAATTTAAGGTTTTAAATAAAACACGTGTTTTTTCACTTTAGATGATCCTTTGTAACAATAAAAAATTCTAATACAATATTTTACTTTTTATATGAGAAAAAATGTTTGAAATCTGGCTGATTTTACTCGAGGAAGCCCAGGCAACTCCTTAAAGGAAAATTATAAAGATGTATAACTAAGTTACAAAACACTCTTCGAATTGTTGATTCGGTAAAGAGTATCTCATTGGGGACATCACTTTTCCTTAAGTGGGTGCGGCATTGCACTAAAGATTTAAAGAGTAGTAATGATGGTCCAATTTAGGTCAATGTCATTCGAACTTTCGTTTTATCAATGTTATTACCATTAAGTTTATAAATTTATAATGCCACTTTGGTAGAGAATCGCCCCCCTGTTGCCAAACAAATAAGGCAGACTATGAAAAGACATTACCACGCTGGTTTTGTTCTCTTGAGCTGAATATCTCACTAAAAAAACGTTCGCTATAGACAGAGCTTATAGTAAACAAAGGACAGGTCAGGGCTATAAGGTGGGTGCATAAGAACTTTTCAAACAAGCTCCCAGAGCTGCTGCGTAGTTACCATCGATGTGTGTTGCTCATCGCAATCAACCACGACCGCTTTTGTTGGAAGTTTTTATTAGTGACCCACTTATCATCACGCGTAATCATCTTTTCAGATATGAATTTTGTCACTATTCAGCGGCGATTCGCAGCAGGATATTCATTCCATAGAGTTTGTTTGTAAAATTAAATATTTGACATGTTTTTTTGATGACAATCTACATCCCGTCAAAAACTCATTTTTAATCGCGCCAATCTCTCTCAGTGACTCGATAAAATGCGAGTATGGTAATCATACCGCAGAATGTGAATCCGCATTCCATAAGCCAATAATCTTCTTAACATTTCACATTTTTTTTGTTATTTTAATTAGTGAAATTGGAACATGCGAGATTTAAAAATAAATTATGCCGAAATCAACTTTAGCGGCTTCCGTTTAAGTCTACTTATTTTTGTACAAGCATTATCGCTCATATGCTGATATTTTATAACTTCTTTTCACAATTTTTATATATTTTATTCGTTTTTATTTATTTTTAGCGGAAGCGCCAAGCGAACCGGTAGATAACAACTGCTTGCGCGAATTGTTGTTGCGACTATTGATATCATCGGCCTCAACACCCGCGCCGTTAGTTCTGCTTTCTCCAGGCTGGACAAGGAAGCACAGAAAATGGGTCTGGCAGTGAACGAGGACAAAACGAAGTATCTTCTGTCATCAAACAAACAGTCGTCGCACTCGCGACTTGGCTCTCACGTCACTGTTGACAGTCATTACTTTGAAGTTGTAGATAATTTCGTCTATTTAGGAACCAGCATTAACACCACAACAATGTCAGCCTAGAAATCCAACGCAGGATAACTCTTGCCAACAGGTGCTACTTCGGACTGAGTAGGCAATTGAAAAGCAAAGTCCTCTCTCGACAAACAAAAACCAAACTCTACAAGTCACTCATACTTCCCGTCCTGCTATATGGTGCAGAGGCTTGGACGATGTCAACAACCGATGAGTCGACGTTGCGAGTTTTCGAGAGAAAAATTCTGCGAAAGATTTATGGTCCTTTGCGCATTGGCCACGGCGAATATCGCATTCGATGGAACGATGAGCTGTACGAGATATACGACGACATCGACATAGTTCAGCGAATTAAAAGACAGCGGCTACGCTGGCTAGGTCATGTTGTTCGGATGGATGAAAACACTCCAGCTCTGAAAGTATTCGACGCAATACCCGCCGGGGGAGGCAGAGGAAGAGGAAGACCTCCACTCCGTTGGAAGGACCAAGTGGAGAAGGACCTGGCTTCGCTTGGAATATCCAACTGGCGCCACGTAGCGAAAAGAAGAAACGACTGGCGCGCTGTTCTTAACTCGGCTATAATCGCGTAAGCGGTGTCTACGCCAATTAAGAAGAAGAAGAAGAAACCGCTCAATTTATATTTCGCAGAAAATCGACTCGACAACAAAGAATACATTACCGAATTAGATTAAACCATCAAACACGGTTGTGTGTGTGTTTTGTATTTTATTTGCTCAATTCCATTACAGCTACGTCCATGGCGTATGAGTAACCTCAGCGCAGACATGTCGCAACCAATAGGTTATAGGTAAGTCCTCCGGTCGCACAAAGCACAAGCACGTGCTCGGTCCTAAAATAGCAGATTAACAAAACCACTTTATACTTGGTATTGTTGACTTTATGGATTTATTCAAAATGCGCGTTCAATGTTCTTATTGGCTGTCTGTGTTGTTCTGCTAGCATACTAAAAACATATATGTATATGTATACATATGTACATGTGTGCACTCAAAATTTCTCGAGAGTGTAATTTGAAATCATTTGAAAGCTTTCAACATTAAGCACACATGTGTTTCTTTGTTATTAGTTGCATTATGACCATACTAGTTAGTAATTAGAAGAGGTTAAGTGCTGCAAACAAGAAAAAATTTCTATTTTCACAACCCATTTACCATTCAAATAAATATTATATTGTTTAAATGAACATTACAATTTAACCTTATTTACTTTCAGCTGTAAAAAAGTCCAATAATTTCACAAATAAAATGAGTTTAGGTAAGTATGGCAGTAACTACCATTGAACTATTGAAGTACATTGCCTAAGTCCCAGTATATTATTGTAAGGAAAACTGCTTATTCTCAGTCAATTAGCAGAAAAATATCTGCTCCAAAATTATTTGAGCCACTTAGAGGTATGTTGGCAATAATTAGCTTCCTTGGAAAATAAATAAACTTTTGAAATACTATATTTATTTTTCTGAAGTTTTTTAAGAGAGAATTTGTTTGTTTCAGAAATAACGATCCAGTACTTACGATTATGTGACACGTTTTACAAAGACCTGGATTTATTCGGAGTTGAATGCACCACAAAAAGTTTAAAGATGTTTAATTTTTAATAGCAACAATGCGGTAATATCACATGAGTACTAAAAGAAGTGCTTACTTTCCAGCTAATTAGAATTTTTTCATGGTAAAATTATGACTTTATTACAATATGTGAGTTATTTTAATAAACTTGAGAGAACGTGTTTTTATTATAACAGCGTATTTAACTAAAGTAAAAGTTTAAACCGAAAATTAAAAGGCTTTAATGTTGGATCCTACAGATAGTTTATGATAAAAACTGAAACTTCAAAGGGCGTTTGCAATAAAAAAGCAACTCGGTAAATAACGGACACCCTAATGTATAGTGCATGCACGTATATAATAATTCCCATGACCTGAAATGCAGTTTAACAAACAATTACCTAGCATTTTCATCTCGCATCTCTGGTGTAAAACGCAAGCAATTTGCGAACTACAGAAAATTTTATTTCCGAAGTTTGAACGGAAAATCCCGACCAAAACCACACCTCGGTGCCATTTATGTCGGTTAAGTGAAAACAAACATTGATGATGATTTTGAGCAGATATAATTAAATTTTCAAGCGAACACGTGTAAATTTCTGAATGGAGATATAAATGTATTATACGCAAGTATGTGTATACTTTATATTTGGACATCATAAGGTTTAAAATATATTTTTGGATTTGCTTATTTGAAATGAAAACTAGACGTAAAACAAATAGATTAACCATTGAATTAATTACTCATTGATATGGTAAACGTGGATCAGTTTGCATAGTTTATATAATAAACTTTTGGTAAGAACTTATGTGGTGACTAGGGGAACTACGTATTATGAAAAAAGTATGCTTGTAAGCGATCTGCAATATTCACAAAACTCAAATTCAAACTAGTTTTGTTAAATTGAAGTTTTAAATTTATCTATGTATATTAACATTACTCACACATTTGCCTCTATTTTAATTTTTTTTCTTAATTATGGAATTTGGAATATAGTTAATAGCTTTTCTCACTGAAGTACAACTATTTATTTTATAATATTAAAATGTGATACTAATTTACCAAATGTCTTACTGACAAATTGTAAATAAATAATTTAATAAAATAAAAGAAAATTGCTTTTTAAATACTATTGTTTAGTTGCTTTTCCAATAACTGACGCTAATGAAAATTATTCTTCTTCTTTACTGGTGTAGACAGCTTACGCGGTTACAGCCGAGTTAACAACAGCGCGCCAGTCGTTTCTTCTCTTCATTAGGTGGCGACAATTAGAGATTGCAAGCGAAGCCAAGTCCTTCTCCACCTGTCTTTCCAACGGAATGGAAGTCTTCCTCTGTGTCTAATTCTTTAAGAGCTGGAGTGTTTTCGACCATTCGGACAATATGACTTAGCCAGCGCAGCCGTTGTCTTTTAATTCGCTGAACTATGACAATGTCGTCGTGTATCTCATAGAGTTCATCGTTCCATCGAATGCGATATTTGCCGTGGCCAACGCACAAAGGACCATAAATCTTTCGCAGAACTTTTCTCTCGAAAACTCGTAACGTCGACTCATCAGATGTTGTCTTCGTCCATGCCTCTGCACCATATAGCAGGAGAGGAATAATGACTGACTTATAGACTTTGGTTTTTGTTCGTCGAGGGAGGACTTTACTTCTCAACTGCCTACTCCGTCCAAAGTAGCAACTGTTGGCAAGAGTTCTTCTACGTTGGATTTCGAGGACGACATTGTTGTTGGTTCCAAGATAAACGAAATTATCTACGACTTCGAAGTTATGACTGTCAGCAGTGACGTGGGAGCCAAGCCTCGAGAGCGACGACTGTTTGTTTGATGTCGGGAGATGTTTATTCTTTTCTTCAGCAGTATATTGAAGAAGACGCACGATAGGGAGTCACCTTCGCTGAAACCTCGTTTGGTATCGAACGGCTTGGAGAGGTCCTTCGCGATTCTGACGGAGCTTTTGGTGTTGCTCAATGTCAGTACACGGCCGCATTAATTTTGTGGGGATACCAAATTCAGACATCGCTAGCAGCAGCTCCTTTTCGTGCTGTCAAAAGCAGCTAAGAATTTGACAGTGGTGTCGATACTCTTCTCGAGGGTCTTTTCCCAGATTTGGTGCTTGGTAAATATCTGGTCAGTTGTTGATACCTTCCCAATTAAAGGACCGGACATGACCAGGTGCATGACCTCAAATCGTAATCCTTAATGCGTTTGCCATGGTCGGCATCAAAAGGGGGATCTCTCATCCGTGGCGGTTGGTAATTTTTCATTGTGGGCGTTTTTTTCGTGACGTGTTCTAAACGCGCACAACCCTGAGTATCGATGGTTCACTTTCTTACTTTTCCTCACCTTGAAACGGATGTTCTATGGCTACCCAGAGGATATTTGGTCTAATACCGGAAGTCGTGAGCTGCTTGAGCCATATGTAAAAGAAATCGTTTCTGGCCACTACCAAGTGAATGGCGATCAGAGAACTATCCTCACTTGCGTGAACTTCTACACATAATTCCTTCCTCTATATGGTAAAGGAAAATATTTAAAAATATTCAAATTACGATATACGCTTGGCATAATATAAAAAAAAATCCGTTTTGAATTTGGTACAGAATAAATTATTTTTAGTTTTACTTTCTAGTTTAATTTAGTTAATACTTCTAATAAACTAAACTAACAAACTCTTAGAAACACATCCTTCATTTTCTTAATATAATCAGTGTCAATAGCGCCAAGTCTTTACCTATCAATAACGTTAGTTAAATATACTCATTACTATGTCAAGGATAACAGCGGCTAAATGGGGCTTACTTACCTATAAGATGAACAACATTTTGCCATATGCTAATCTCCAGCTAAGTTGTTGTATTACAAGTCACATCAATATGAGGCAAGTTACTAAGAAGGCCACAGCTCACGTAGGTGACTCATCAATGGTCTGTTGTGTTGAAATCACTTAACCCATGTCAGTTGGGTAAACAGAATATGTGTGCTAAAGGGAATTGCCGAAGATTGTTTATACGCCTTGGCAATATTCTTAGCCTATGCTTCCGGTTGCTCAATTGATTGATACTTGTGTCAAGAGGAAGGAAGGAAGTTAAGAAAACAATTAAATATATATGTATTTACTATAGATGTGGGATTTTGCTACCACAACACGCTTCCAATTGAAATAAACAATACTTCACACAGTTCCAAAATTACACTTTATTGCTTAACTTTAATTCAAATTACAGTTTGTTAATTATGGTTTTTGATTACAGTCTTAATTACAGTTCCAATAACGGTTTGGATTACAGTTTTAATTATAATTTGTATAAAATTGCAGCTCACAATGACATTGAAAATGATTATATTAAAGTAACGTTCGGATTACACTTATCTTCACAAACTACCGAAAATATTAATCAAGATATATATATATACATATACTATTTAGCTTTTGTTCTCATTGTCTTTCCCACCTACCCGCCTTCGTTGGCGGAGTTGCCCCCGATCTACATTCCCACATAGATATATGTCAAACATAACACTTTTGTTGCGAGCAAATATTTAAAGATGAAAACAAAAGCAGCAAAAGCACAAAATCTTACGCAAACATTTGCTGGAGCAAAAATTTGGGGTTGACAAATTTCATGTACACAACAGCTTAACTTTTGTATCACTCTCTATGAACATACAATATATAAGTACATCTATATATTAGGGTGGGCCAAAGACCGATTGAATTTATGGGTTAAAACGAAACTGGATTTGTAGTTTAATTTTGAAAAGGCGTCGGTGAGCATTCGAATATTAAGATTTCCATAGACCTATAAATGCCACGTAAAAAGTATATGCTTCTTGCTATATGGGTTTCTCATAATATAAGCTAGTTTTAGGCTCACCCTAGTATATACATATGTTTGTATATATTTCAAAGTCCTGTTGTGCTCGTAGTGTCAATAAAGTAAAATATTGATTGCGGCAAATACTGATTTATTGCAATTTGATTATTTTTATCTTAAGTTAAATAAATCAAATTAAGGAAATCCTAAATAACAGCACATACATACATACACGCACACAAATTTACATATATAGCGAAGGTACCATTAAAGTTACATATGCATGCATACATATGTGCTCACATATAACGGTAAAAACGGTCTTTGTTTAAGTAAATATAAGAAGGCTTGTCCTATATTTCGACATTGTGTAACCAATATTCTCTTTCAATCGCTTGCATTAGCGCTGAGCATTCAATCTTAGTTTGATGCCGGCACGACTTTGGCAGCTTTCAAAACTTATGTACGGCAGTGTCACTTATGTGCAGAAAGTTCACAAAGTTTTTGATCTACACAGGAAGTGGATTGAAATGACAAGTCAGTATGACGTCCTTTACCTAAGACCAAATTTAAATACAACATGCTATAAGCTTGTATGGTACTGTTCTGCATGAGATCAGCCGTTTCAAATATTGGCTTCTGGCAATTTATGTGAATAAACCAACTACACTGGCCTACAAAAAAAATGTTTGGTTTGGTGCAGTAGGTAGGATGAACCACATTCCCGCTAGTAGATGTTTTTTTTTTCTTCTTTCTTATGAACAAGAGGTGATATGGAAAATGTGACCTGTTTTCTCGTATCAACTCACATATTTTTTGAGTGTTGGCCAGTGTTTTTAATAATTGCTGTCTAGGTTCTTATGTCGCTTATAATAGTTGCATAATATATTTTGAACATAAGTAATAATCAGAAATAATAATAATTATGATTCTATATTTGTTCTAGATGATTCGTTAGTTTTATTTAGTTGGATCTGTGTGAATTCTAAATTCTTTAAAACCTCTTGAAACTGCCGTTGAATTCCTAAAAGGTTTCTTTTCCATAATTTCGGTAAAATAATTTGTTCTGGCTGGGTCTTGATAGTTTAATTATGACAGTTTTCAAATTTTTTACCTTGTTGTCTGAATTAAAAATTTTGGTGAAACATATCATACCTATTCCCTCACACATTATCTTATTCTCTACTTACCTAGATATAACAAAATCCAGATTGAAATTTTATGACACGCTTTTTCATGGTAGAAATACAGTCGAAGGTTTATTGGATCTATATATTCAATCCTCGCTCAAATTCATAAATTGCTTTTAAAACTAGCCTTTATAAAAAAATTTTATAAATAAAAGAGATTTTAAATTTGTTTTTGTGTACTACTTATTTTATTCATTATCCATTAATACATTTGCATCACAGCCCAGTGAAATATAGCACGCCATAGCGGATGAGCAATCTTATTTTTAGTGGCAATCAATTTGCTCGAGTAATGTTGTGCCTCATCATTCAATTGATCTCCGCTGCGATATAAGTAATCTAATAAGTGCTAAAGGGTGTTTAATAGCAGTCTTGTTGCACTCTATTCCGACATTGAAAATTTTCAATAGCATCAATTAAGAGCATATGTGAATGTAATTGAAAAAGGAACTAAGCAATGACATTTAAACGTCTCGTACGTGGATACTGATTTCAATTTTTTGTCACACTTTAGGCAGTTACTAAAATACTAAGCACGTGAGCAAGAATTTACAAAGGAAACGCAGCTATATAGATAGAGTAGGAGGGAAAAGGCAGGGTAATATGTTGTTAAAAATTCAATGGTAAAACTGCGAATATTATTTTTTGCACAAAGGTTTTATAAATATTTAAATTTATTGAAATATAATATATGGATTTGGAATTGCACTGAAATATGTAGAAAATGAGGCAAGAATTGGTTTAGTTATAGTTTTTTATTCATTCCATTATCGTCTTAAGTAAGGTCTTTCGGAAAATAGTTAAAATTTTTTGAAAAAAAAACCAGAAGAAAAATTTCTTTATCTCAAATAATTGATTTTTTTGTATTTCGTATCGGTTAGTTCAATACTAAGAGAAAATATTGTATCTCCAATGCTACCAATCCCATTGTATCACACCATATGGTGTTGGAAAGATGAGATTGAAACTTCATTCAATCGAAAACAAAATTAAATTTGGGGAAGTTGAAAAAAAGTTACAGTCACCAATGAAATTTGTGAAGTTTAGGGAGACGATGCTGTATCAGCTCGTGTAGCACAGCAATGGTTCTATCGCTTCCGTTCTGGAAATTTCGAAATTTCGATTCACACTAATAAAAGTTTTACTCTGATGTAATAATGTCTCCAGCGGATAAAGGGCGAAAAGTGGTTTACCAAAATTGTACAATTTCGTTATTTATTTAATAGTATAAATATAAAAAAAATAATTTTAATTTGAATAAAAAAAAGAAAAGACTTTTTCGACTACACAATATATGAGTAATATTAGTTATGTAAATCAGTAAATTTAAAACGTTCATCTCCTTTGAAGAAACGTGAATTCATGATAAATAATTTTATTATGAGTTTTGCGATTTTGCAGTTCATTTTCAAGCAAACTTCTATTCATATTACACGATATCTCCATTTACAATATGAGTTCATACCAAACATTTATTATATAAATCTTTACGAATTCATTATTATGATACTATCAATGGAAAATTAGTTTAATGGTTCTTCTATTTATTTTTGTTCCAGTTTTCAATGTAATCCATTTCAAACAAAATATCCAAGAATATATCTTACACAGTCTATTTGGTAACATAACAAGCATTTTGAAACACACATGTGTAAATTTTGGACTGGAGATGCCATACGTATATGTACATATATGTTTTTATACTTCGCAACAATGTTGCTAACGAAGTATTATAGTTTGTTCACATAACGGTTGTTTGTAAGTCCTAAAACTAAAAGAGTCAGATATAGGGTTATATATACCAAAGTGATCAGGGCGACGAGTAGAGTCGAAATCCGGATGTCTGTCTGTCCGTCCGTCCGTGCAAGCTGTAACTTGAGTAAAAATTGCGATATCGTGATGAAACTTGGTACACGTATTCCTTGGCTCCATCAGAAGGTTAAGTTCGAAGTTGGGCAAAATCGGCCATTAGATACTGCCATTTACAAAATTTAAACCGAAAACCTTAAAGTTCATAAGCCATAAATAAAGATATTAAAAAATTTGGCACAAAGGATCGCATTAGGAAAGGGACATATTTGGACGTAATTTTTTTGGAAAAGCGGGCGTGGCCCCGCCCCCTACTAAGTTTTTTTTACATATCTCGGAAACTACTATAGCTATGTCAACCAAACTCTACAGAGTCGTTTTGTTCAGGTATTTCCATATACAGTTCAAAAATGGAAGAAATCGGATAATAACCACGCCCACCTCCCATACAAAGGTTATGTTCAAAATCACTAAAAGTGCGTTAACCGACTAACAAAAAAGGCAGAACACTAAATTTTACGGAAGAAGTGGCAGAAGGAAGCTGCACCCAGGCTTTTTTTAAAAATTGAAAATGAAATTTATGGACCAAGAAGCATATCTCAGGACCTAATGAATGTACATGTACGAAATATGGCTGAAATCGGTTCACAACCACGCCTTCTTCCAATATAAAGCTATTTTGAATTCCATCTGATGCCTTCTTTGTATAATACGAGTATAAACATTAGGAACCAATGATGATAGCGGAATAAAACTTTACACAAATACGGTATTTGAAAAATATGTAAATGGCGGATAATGAAATCTCGATTATCACTTTACCATGCGAGAGTATAAAATGTTCGGTGACACCCGAACTTAGCCCTTCCTTACTTGTTAATGTTATGTTACCAAATAGACTGTTTAAAATATATTTTTGAATATTTTGTGAGTGCTCAAAATCATCATCAATGTTTGCTTTCACTTAACTGACACAAATGGTACCAAGGTGAGGCTTAAATCGGGATTTTTCGTTAAAACTTTGGAAATTAAATTTTCTGTAGTTCGCAAATTGCTTGTATTTTACACCAGACATTTCAGGCGAAAAATGAAGGTGATTGTTGAACAACAACCTATACATTATTCCAAGTGGATTTTTTATTGCAAATGCCCTCTGAAGTTTATGTTTAAGAAAAGGAAACATTAAAACCTTTCAATTTTCAATTTAAGTTTCACCTTTCATTAGATACGCTGTTATTTAAAAACACGTTATCTTTATTGAGATAATTAACATACTGGATTATATAAATTCCAACGCTCGTTTGAAATTTTTAAGTTGGGGCTAAGGGAAATAATAAACAAACTTATCTCAGTTTTGAAATATATCCATGCTATTATCATGAGAGAAGTCTACTTTTGGACAATGAGCATTTTTTTTAGTACTTCGGTGGGTTTACCTCACTGGTACTATTAAAAATGAGATGCCTTTAAACTTATGCATTTCTGCATTCATCTCCGAGAATACCAGGTCCTTGTAAGACGTAAGATTTGGATCGTTATTTTTGAAACAAAAACACTTAAAAAAACCTCATTTTATTTATGAAGTAATTATAATTTTTATAGCCAAAATAATATAAGCTTAAGTTTTAATTTTCATTTAAACAGTATAACCTTTATTTGTATGACAAATGGGTTGTGAAAATAGAAATTTATTCTTGTGCTGCAAACACCTCTTCTCATTACTAACTAGTACGGCCGTATTGCAACTAATAACAAAGAACCACATGTGTGCTTAATGCTGAAAGCTTTCTGATTTCAAATTACGCTCTCGAGAAATTTTGAGTGCACACATGTACTCGTACATATGTATGCATATACATATATGTATGTTTTTAGTATGCTAGCAGAACAACACAGACAGCCGCCTTTGAACATTGAACGCACATGTTGAATAAATCCATAAAGTAAACAATACCATGTATAAAGTGGTTTTGTTAATCTGCTATTTTCGGACCAAGCACCCACAACCGTGTTAGGTGTTTTAATCTAATTTAGTAATGCTTTTATTAACATTTTTTTGTTGTCGCCGATTTTGTTGGACATATAAATTAAGCGGTTTAATTAATTAAATTGGCAAAATGGCGACCGCCTTTGCAAAAAAAATTTAACTCACTTATTGTGTAATTGAGTTAATATTATACAAAATAAAATACGCTTCACTTTTCAGCTTCGACATTTGCTGCTTATAGTGTGTGTGCATTAAAAAAAAGGAAGAAAAAACTTATTTCAAAGTTAATAAATTTTTAAAATATTTTTATTCCAACCACACGAAATATATACAAATATAAGTAAATATTATCGTGCTGTCTGCAGTAAAAACAATTCAAACTTACTCTTTCACTTAGCAGTAATGAACAATTCCCATAATCCACGCAATATCATCGGAAAAAACTTTTAATAAGACAATCATAATTTTATAACACTTGTTTACATCTGATTGCTTCTGAAGTGTGTAATGGTTAGTAATTAAATCGATTTTATTCATTTCACTTAGCAACTCTTATTATTAGTTTAGACAAAATTATTTTATTATTTAATTTTTTTAATCGGTTCATTTAGTAAAATTTGAAAAAAACAAAATTCTTAGCGGACAAAATTAATTTTGGTACCATTTTATGCAAAAATAGAAAAATTTTGATTTTTTGTATTAACGTAGTTGCTATCGAGTCTGTTACTAGTTATAACAGTCTGACAACTTTTAGATATAAATTGTGTAGTACGATTTCTTTTTTGCATCAAAGTTGCCTGAGTTTCAGCGATTATCCTGTTGTTGTTATTGCTGTTGTAGCAAGGAGAAAGATTCGCTAATTTATTTAAAAGAAAGTTGTGGAATTGCGATTTGCAACGGATAAAACTCCTGATTCCTTATGCGTTTAATGTTTTTTTAATCCTTTAATTTATATTGCTTAATGCTTAAAAATTATAATTTAAAAGTTTTTTTACGTGCTTTCTGTACAGACAAAATCAAAGTGAAGAATTCAGTTCCAAATCTATTTACGATAATATACCATAAAGGCTTAGGATTTACTTTTATTGTTTTTCTTTGACGATGAATTAAAGTTCCAGTACAATTTTTAAATTCAAAAAATGTTGCCTCTTAACTTAGCTGATCTTGATTCTTAATATAAAGTTTTCGGAAATGAATTGAATTAACTTTTTAGTATATAAAGGGTATTTATTTAGTGGTACATAAGTTTCTAAAGGTATTGCTGTCAAACCAAGTATAGTCTTGATATTTAAGTTGAGTATCCGTTGGAATATTACCATTTCATCACATATACTGGTGGAAATCATGGACATGCGGTGAAAATTTATTTCCATAGCTCGTGTCTTACGTAGAAGAAGTTTAAGAAATTTCACATGCATCGTTGATGATGCAATTTTCTGGCTTATCTGTTACATGAATAGGCAAGTTTGCAGTATTTGAAGTAAGAAGAGTCCTAAATAGTGAACAATCTGTCTTAAATCTCTAAGAAGTTACCATATGAAGTGGTTTGCGTGGCATGCCAAGGGTATTACTGGTCCGAGCTTTTTAAAAGCGAACGTGTAATCAATACCAACTTCAGAGGTGAGCATAACATACACTTAGTGAAAGAGTTTTTGGTTTGTCACAACAATTTCGTTCGCTCAAACGCTAAATGGTTCTGGGAGGACGATGCAGCATGCCATACGGCATTTCAAATCATCATCCCGAGCATGTTATTTGACTTTTCAAGACTAACTCAGGTCAATTGCTACTATAAATTAATATTTGGCGCATTATTGAAGGTACAAATTTAGACCAACGGATTTATTATGCTTATGAAGTCAAAATAATGACGCTTTCCCCGATTTTTCTGCATATTATTTAAACTAACACATCTATACCTTTAAAGAAACATCTTTTTCAAATCTTATTTATTTTACAATGCTTTCCTAAGTAATTTGTATATATATATGTGGGAGGGGAACCTGTGGGTCAAAGGTCCACACGTAGCGGACGTGCCTTTTAAATGCACCTCTGACCAAAACTATACGAACATATGATCAATTCGAACTACACTCGAACAATATTCGAAATATACAGTCGAGCATAGTAGACAATAGTTGACTAAAACAGAAGTACAGAAGTATTCAGAAGTGGCAGACAAGCCGCTGCCTGACAATTAAAGTTATGATAAGTTAAGTGAGTTTAATAAAATATTAAATTAATAATAAGTTGTGGAAAATGTGAATTTAATAAACAAAAACTAAAATGTAAAGTTATAATAAGTAAAGTGAGTTTAATAAAATATTAAATTAATAAAGTTTATTATCCAAAGACTAAATATATGAGCACCTTTCGAAGCCGTGAAATTTGTTTTTAGTAAAATAATTTACTATTTATGCACACATACACATATGAATATGAAGACAGTGATGCTTTGACTAGTGAAACGCCTTTTATTTTCTCAAAATATTCTAGTCTTAAATTGGCAACGGAGTATGCACGTGGTATAAATCTAAGTCAACGGTATTGATTATTCTGCTAACTTTGAGCGTGACTTCGAAAAACACTCTTCATCTTCTTTCCTCGATCTACTGCCATTTTTACATTTTTACCGTAAACGAGCCTCCGGTTTTTTAATGCGGCACAAAAGTAGCTTTACGTGCATATTCGTACATTTACAACAACAATTTTCCCATCCCATCTAAATTCGTGTAATTTTTGCATTCATTCGTTACAAATCCTGATGTAGCTCCTGCTATAATTTATACTCTCCATAATGCGTGGCTGGTCCCACTAGAGAAGAAAACACATTTGCAAAGGAGACGGGATGTTACATGCGTAAGCAGTTGTAATCTATCGGTTCGCTCGATGCTTCCGCTAAAAAAAATTAAATGAATAAAGCATATAAAAGTGGTAAAAAGAAGTTATCAAATATGAGCTTGTTATCGATATTGCTTCTATAAAAATATATATGACGGCAGCCTTTAAGGTGCTTGCGGCATTATTTATTTTTAAATCTCGCATATTTCAAATTTACTCGTTACAATAACAACATAGTTGTAAAACGTTAAGAAGATTATTGGCTTATTTAATGCGATTCACATTCTGTGGCATTTTAGTGCGTCAATGAAGGAAAGTGGCAGCGATTCAAAAATAAATAACAGGAAGTTTTTGACGGATATTTAGATGGCCAACAAAAAATGGTATTTTTTTTTATTAATGTTGGTAATCTTTTTGAATCTTCGTGGGTCGAATTTCCATCTGCAAATCGCTGCTGAATAGCGACAAATTCATATCTAAAAAATTGATTACTCATAATGAAAATCGGGTCACCAACGACAATGCCCAACGAAAGCGGTGGTGGGCGACTGCGGCGAGCAATAACTCTGGGAGCTTGCTTGAAAAGTTCTTATACATACACCCACCTTATTGAAATGACAGACAAGAAACAGAGTTATGATGATGTCTAGCTAAATTGAAGCTTCTTATTGCCAAAGTGTTAGAACACGGAAACAAAATCCTGAGACCCAAATGTGTATTTCGTCTTAATTGTCAATTATCGTCAGCAAAACTAATTTACTTCGTGACTACAAACACATCAACATTTGTATGTAGACTTACTTACACATGCATAAAGGTCATTCACATGTTGGTTTTGATGTTCGACCACCACGAAATTGTCTGCATGTGAACTGATAACTCCGCTGCAGAGCACATTTCAAATTAATCACAACAAGTGCCGCAAAAAACGCACAAATATTTTTTGTATACAAATATTTGCCACTGACTACATTTAATGTATGTAAGTATACATTTTATTTTATTTTGCTTACGAGCACAACCCAGTATAATGGTTTGTCGAAAAAGTCATGCGGTATTTTTATTGAATCTTTTTTTTTATTGAAATTGAAATGAATTTTTGATCACTCATGCCCAGCTCTTGACCGATGCTACGGCTGCTACTATGCCGGTCTCTTTCGACCAATGTAGCGATTTTATCGCAATTTTCGACGACAGGCCTTCCGGAGCGTGGCGCATCTTCGACCACCTCTACACCTTCGTTGTGCGGTAGAAATGGAAACTGTATCGGGTCCATAAACTGCACAAATTTTATTGGCGGCTTGAGACGCATTTTTGCCTTTATCGTAGCAGTACTGTAAAATATGCCGTATTTTCTCTTTATTTTGCTCCATGTTTGCGACGCTATAACTCACCAACGACTTAAAAGAAACGACAATCGATCAAACACGTGTTAGCGCGTGAAATGAGCTTTCCAAAAAGTTATAGCATGACCCGATGCGACAAATAAAAATAGAACTACGCGCTTTCAGCGCCAACCTATGAAAGTGAAAATCATGTGGAGTAACCACAAAGAAAAAATACTCACAAGACTTTTTTGTGACAACCTAATATTTCCAAATATACGAATGTACGCCAACGCTTGCTTTTGGTTGACCAAGTATGATCTAACTAAACAAAACAGCAGGAAACAGGAAAATCCTATGAAAGTGAAAATCATGTGGAGTAACCACAAAGTTATAAAAATGTTGATAGTTCTACAACCTGGTTTTGATAGTTTAATAGGTACTCACTCTTAATCTTTATAACATCAACACGGTCAAAATCCAGTTCTAAGAAGAATCAACTGCTTTTGTTCCAAAAATAAATATACGTGTTCGTATAACTGTGTGCATTATTTTTTAAGATCAGAAAGATATTTAGTTATATCAACAAAAGAGATCATCTCAGAAAGATTATAGATGGCGGGCCGTAGCCACTACCATTTATGGTACATGTAATATCAAAGTGTCATAATTCTGTTAGTATTTCTATGAAGATTTTTACCGTTTTATAAACTTTTTTCAATAGCCTTTTGTGGAAATTCTCGCGTGAGTCCTGCCAAGCTGTCATGTTCTTTTTATTCGGTATTTTTTGGCTTTTCACCATGGAAAGACTTATGCCTGACCAACGTTTACAAATCGTTCAACTTTATTAAATTGCTTGTGCAAGAACTGAAGCCGCTTGACCTTTCCAAGCGACATCGCTTCGCTCTATGGGCTTTTGAAATGTTCCAAGAAGATCCGGCGTTTTCGAGCCAAATTTTGTTCAGCGAAGACGCCCATTTCTAGCTCAATGGCTATGTAAACAAGCAAAATTGCCGCACTTGGGACGAACAGTAGCACGAAGTGATAAAAGAAACTATTTTGTCCGGAAAAAATAACGTGTGGGTGTGGTTTGTGCGTTTATTCAAAAATGATGCCGGTGAGAACGTAACCATGATAACCATTTATTTGATGCTTGAAAGTGAAGCTTGTTATCTTGGCGATATTTGGTTTCATCAAAACGGCGCCACTTCCTACACATCGCATCAATCAATGGATTTGTTGAGAGAACACTTTAGTGAGCTGATAATTTCACGTTTTTTTCGATTCGCCACCAATGTACCCATGGTTATCATTTAATTTTTATAACAAGTTAATGTAGAATGCCAATGGAATTGTAGAATTATCAATTTTGCGTCGTTGAGTCTGACATAAAGCAACAGCATTGACAAGTCATACATAAAAAGACAATATTCAGAAATACTGCTTTAAATACATTCATATATCTGCAGTTGTTAATAGAATTAGCACCCTACAGTTGGGACGACACTGCGTATACGCAATTTTGCATAAACGCTTAATGCGGAGAAACTTATTTGCTTGTCATCTGTTTGGGAATAAATCATTTTTCATTGCCAACAAGTGAAAACATAAGCGTAGGATATATTTGAGGTCATACATATATAAATAAAAAATAAATTGAACCGGGAGGCAGAAAAGAGATTATTTGACGGTCGTTTCATTTAATCGCAAATATTTAAAATTCGAGCACATGTGCGTTGTAGCTTTGTAGCTTTGAATATTAATATTAAAAGAATGAACCCACATAGCGTTATATATTCATATAATACATATATATGTATATATACATATGTATATCTTATATATAAAAATAAGTTGGGTTTTTTGTCTGTTCGTTATAGCTCTCTAAATCGTTGCATGAAATGAAAACTGGCCTGAACCACTTTGAAGGAAGTCCAATGAGGCTGGTTTGCAAAAAAAAAAAAAAACTTAATTTGTAAGGGACTTACAGGCGTAAATTTCAAAAGGTGACTTTTCCATACAAAATTTGGTCTTTCATTTTTTTGTTTTGTTTTCCAATTGATTTATTTCTAAATTATTTGAATCGTTCAATTTCTGTTTGCTTTTTTTATTTCGGCTATTCAAAAGGAAAATTTTTTAAAATTATTCAGTGAACACCTTAGGTGTGTTTGATACGAAGTGATCAATAACAGATTGAAATTAGTTACGATGCCACGAAGCGGTCGCGCTAATATCGGTCGGAGTTCTTTTTGCCATCAACATACATTGTCAGCCCAAAGCACTGGGACGAGTAATCGCAGGACGCGATGATACGAGGTTTGACAATTAAGTAATGAGACTGATTTTATTGCCACGCTTGTGGTAAACCTGTGACCTTGAAATTCCCTTTCCTCTTTTTTCGGCATCTCTCCCCTCTCCATTGAAATATGTACCATCGCTCTAGCTTGTTTAGTTCGCCTGCTGCGTCAAGTTGAGTAGACGTGTGTTTGCAGTGCTCGTCACGAAATTGGAAAAACGAAATAAAGAGCAACGCGTCGCGATAAAATTTTGCGCCAGATTGGGCGAAACAGCTTCGGAAACGTACGCTAAAATTGTAAGAGTGTATGGTGCTAGTGCTCTTAGTCGTACCCAGGTGTTTCGATGGCACAAAGAGTTTAAGGAGGGTCGTGAAAGCGTGGAAGACGAGGCGCGGAGTGGGAGACCAGTCGAAGGTGAAAACGATGATTATTGCCTTTTTTGATAGCCGTTGAATTGCCCACAAAGAATTCGTTCCACCGGGGAAAACTGTGAATCAAGTCTACTATTGCCAAGTACCCGAAAGATTGCGAAAACGAGTCAACAGGGTGCGCCCAGACATCGCTCGTAACTGGATCCTTCATCACGACAACGCGCCGTGCCACACCGCACTCAGCGTGTCCCAGTAGGCATCTAAAGGGATCGCCGTGTTGCAAAAGCTGCCTTATTCGCCCGACATGTCACCCTGTGACTTTTTTTGTTTCTTAAAACAAAATCGGTGGTCAATGGAACCCATTTTGAGTCGATTACAGACATCCAGGCGGCCGTGACGAGGGTACTCGCGGACATCCCAGTCGAAGCGTTCCAGAAATGTTACGAAGCATGGAAAACGCGCTGGAGTCGCTGCATAGCTGCCCAAGGGGACGACTTTGAAGGGAATGGCAGAGTGGTAGAATAATTTTCAAATATACGGTTTTTATGAAATCAGTCTCATTACTTAATTGGCATACTTCGTATACCTATACGTGCGGAATTATGGACGGACGGATTTGTTTATTACATTCACTTGCAATGCAAAATGGCCATAGATTATGGATTACAATCTGAGATCGTCACGATGTTATAGAACGGCAACAACAGCTACGATGTTTGATGAACTTTATCTTGAAGCAACAAATATATATTTGTATGGTGCTGTTAGATGCTGGATATTCTCTGTTCAGGGGCAAAAAAGAGGTTTGTCGCACGCACACATTCTTATTTGAATGGTGGATGGTGGTTACACCAGATCAAATCCAGAGATAGATCTAGTATTATACGAAGTGGTGAAAACCAATATGGTTCATGGACCTTGCGTACACTACAATCCCATTTTGGTTTGTATGTCTGACAATAAATGCACTAAACACTATCTACGTGTTTTTCTTTCCGAAATGCAAACTGGAAAAGATGGATATCCATTGTATCGGTGTCGCTCACCAGACGACAATGGCAGAACATAAAGCATTCAACTTAGAGGAGTAAATATCGAAGCTGATAGCACATCGATCATACCATATTCGCCACTGTTGTCTAATTCACATTCAAAACTCATATCAATGTTGAGTATTGCAGTTTGCCGAAATCGATCAAATACGTTTGCAAGTACGTCACCAAAGGAAGCAATATGGCTGTTATTGGCCTTGAACGAGATGAGGTTAGTATCAAATCGATCGATACATGAACTGCACTGAAACGTTTTGTAAGACATTTCCCGACTGTTGTGCATGTCGCAGCTCATTTGGAGAATAGTTAAAGAGTGTATTTTAACCCAGAGAATACAGTACAGCCAGCGGAAATACCGCCAGCAACAAAACTGACATTGCCGAGTTTTTTCTCAACTTGCGTCAGTGATCCGATTGCGGGAACATTGCTCTATTCGGAAATGCCTTGATATTATTTGAATTGCTGAAACATGATAACCACTGAAATCAAACGATGGATGATGCGATAGCTATTTCGTATCCCACTGAAGTTCGCACACTTTTCGCGATGACAATTTCGACATATCAGCCTTCAAATCTGCGTCAATTACATATGTGATACGAACAAAAATTATATTGCCGAAGACATTTTACATCGTATTCGGTAAGAATTGGAAATGGGAAAATTCCGATCGTCTTGACAATGAAGACGAAGTCCAGTGGAATTTCTAAACTCTTTGGAGAGGCTTGGTTTGCCGCCACATCATTTCCGTCTCAAAGTTAGATCTGCATTATTATGTTTAGCAATCTTCATGTGCCGAAACTGCGTAATGGAACCCGACTGATTTTGACTCGACTATCGAATACAAGGGAGGAGGATGCATGATTCTACGAATTCCTTTGAGTTCCAACGATTTGCTATTTCAGTTTAAACCTATTCAGTTTCCAGTGAAAATTGCATTTGAGATGACCATCAACTGGACACAAGGATATTCGCATAGTGTGTGGCATAAATTTGGAAATGCTCTGTTTTTCACACGGTGCTTTATTTGGAAATATAGCAATATTGAGTACATACATATTTCAATGAAATTGGGTTGACACAGCTCTAATACTCACATATTTATAGTAAATGTAATAGCGAAAGAAATTAAACCTGGTAAGTAGTTGGACAGAAATACAACATACAAACCCTTATACCATTTCTATACTATGTCAGCTGCAAAATTTCCAGTTTTCTTTCTACGCTTTTGCTTTTGCTTCATTCTCAACTTCTCCACATATGGAAAAAATATATAACGGTTATTACGTTTTTACTAATATCATTATTTTACTAATATTATAAGGAAAAAGTTTTTAAAAACTACTTATTATTTATTGTTCACAGAATTCACCATAAGCTTACCAAAGAGCGAGCAACGAGTCAACGATTTTTGAAAACGTTTGATTTGATACATCTCAGGAATGAGTTCACCTTATTTTTTTTTAAGAGATTAATGTCTTTTTAGTTTTTCAAGAATGTAACCAACAATGAACAGAGCAGTCGCTGATTTTTGAAAAAAATGAAGCTTCATAAGATTATGGCGCGACTTAATCTAACTATCTATTGAACAGGTAACGGCATAATATTATGAGATAGAGCGATCATTAGTAGGTATATTTAGTTACTAATGTATTACTTTATGCATTTCTGTATATAATAATATACTTTCATCAATTATACTTGCATTTTTTATTCGTTTATTTAGCATGAGTTTGCAAGTTTTCCCTTCATTTTTAGACGAACCACTAGCCATGAAATTTTCGCAAAATAAATACATATTTATAAGCACATACGCAGCAACATATTTGAAAATTGCCCCAGTTAATATTTCGGAAGCAAACTGTCAATCAGTCAAGCCCATACTTTGGCTTGCTGCGAGCAATCTAGTACGTGCCTCTTTCGCCCGCAACGTTTTTCTCAAACAATAAAGCAAATCTCTGCAAAAGCGGCAAACAGTTTGTGGCAAGGGATGTGGCCAACTTTTGTTGATGGTCTTGAATATAGAAATTTAGATGTATGCTTCTATTATAAGGTGGTACATATCATACAGACGCAATATCCGCACTTTTTGTTGTTGATTTTGTTTTGACAGTTAAAGGCTTCGACCTTCTTTATCAAGTGATTAACGAGACCTTTTATGTACGCTAAATTAAGTGAGTGGTGGTCGGATAACTCAAGTTTAGTTGTAATAAACAATGAATTACAGCCTTAAAGCATATTTGGGTAAAACTTGTTTCTACCTTCAAAATCTTTAATGCTTAAATTTCAGATAGTATATATATGTAATTCCAAATTATAACCGGCTAATATAAAAATGAAACGTTTTAAGATCGGGATCACGCCCATTAAAAAGACATTAAACCGCAAACAACCCAATTCGCAATGCTATCCTAATCTTTACGATGTATACATATAACTCTATATCTAACTTGATTAAGTTAAAGTGTTACAAACAACCAAAGTCCAAAATCTTTTAATTACCTGAACTCGTAGGAATTTTAAAATTTTGGTCCATCTCCTCGTGTATCGTCGAAATGTCCGTGTGCGGATTTGTTGTTATGTAAGGACTGACGATGGATTTTTGTATTTTCGCTGCACGCAGATAACTCTGACTCGAGCCAGCTCCACCATCAGAGTAAAATTGGATCTTTGCTACGAATTTAAAAACTTTTTAAAAAATCTCCTTATGAGTTTAATGAACATATCTCACAAATCTTGAAAAATATATTGGCGGAACTAGCAGTTTTGCACAAGTTGTTCTAGCTTAAGATAAAACTCTATATTCCAGAAATTACTCGACAAATTGCAGCCAAAATTGGTTCGTAATATTACCCTGAGTTTGCTATTGCTTGCGTAAATGAGAAAATGGGATCAGAATAAAGACTTTCGGCAATAATATGGGGCCACAACTTTACAAAACGCCTAAGCGAGTACTTATGGAATACCGATGATTTCAGAAAACAAGCGAGTCAGTTAGATATGCTATTGAAATGTTATTAATAACAATATCAACTTGTGAAAATAGGTAAAATCGCTCTCTTACTACTACATAATTAATAGAAGAGTTCCCAGCTGGCGGATTATCTATATATGTATATAAAAATCAATGCCACTTTCTTTGTAATTTCATCACTCATAAACGGCTGAACCGATTTGGCTGATTTTTTTTTGTTGTTTTTGTTATTATTTGGAGAAGGTTCTTATGTAAGAAAAAATTACGAAAGTTGCCGGAAAACCCCTAAAAACAGCCCTTTTCTTTTTCCCATACAAACGTATATATTTTTACGTATACATATGTACATATGTAACGCTACCGCTCGAGAACGGCGGAACCAATCTTCATGAAATCAGAAATTGTTCGCTGTGGATCTGGAAAGGGTAGATATAAAAAAAACCATATACTTTTCATAATGAAAAGTCGAAAAATTGGAAATTTCCAAAAAGTGACTTTTCATACAATTCTTTTTTGTTATGTTTTGATTTGTAAATTATTTGAATCGTTCAATTTCGGTCGCTTGCTTTTTTATTCCGGTTATTTAAAAGAATAATTATTGAAAATTATTCAGTGAAAACTTTATGTGTGTTTCAAACGAAGTGATCATATAAGAAATTAGTTTAAAGAAAATGCCGGCACGTCCAAAATCAAACATAGGTCGACGTACTCGAAATGCTCGGGACATGTTGTAACAAAGTGCAGTGCGACGTCCACGAAATAGATTTGAAGAAGCTCATCATGCAAGAAATCTAGCAAGACCTACGCGAATATGACGTCGTGGTTTCAATCGACTATAATGTACATGGATATACTGGAATGATGGATGTTATATGCCCACATTGTGAAGCGGCTAAATTCTCGGGTGAAACGGCTGGAATGTGTTGCGCTAACGGGAAAGTAAAATTGCCGGAATTTGAACCGCCTCCTGAACCATTACAATTATTAATTTTTGAGACATCACCAGAATCGAAACATTTTTTAAATCACATACAAGAGTACAATTCGTCTTTTCAAATGACTTCTTTCGGCGCTACAAAAGTTATAAGAGATCAATAAATTTATGGCGAAAAAGATTCGAATAATTGCCGGAAAACCCCTAAAAAGATCCCTTTTCTTTTTCCCATACAAACGGAACGGAAATTTTCTTCAGTGAAAACGTTATGTGTGTTTCACACAAAGTGCTCAATTACAGATTAAAATTTGTTACGATGCCACGAAGAGGTCGCGTTCGTTTTGGCATCAACATAAGTATGTATATTGACAGCCCATGGCACATGACCGAGTATTCCCAGGATGCGATGACATACGAATGAAATTATGGATCGCGGGCAATCAGCAAACGATCGTCACGATGTCAGAGGACAACTTTTCAAACAACAGTTGGGATGTTTTGTAAACTTTATCTTAAAGCAACGTATATGTGGTGCAGTTAGATGCTGGATGTACTCTGTTGAGTGGCAAAAGAGAGGTTTGCCGCAAGCAAAAATTCTTCTTTGGATGGTGGATGGTGGTTACACCAAATCAATTTAATGAAATCATTTCTGAGGAAAATTCTGATCCAGAGATAGAAGCAGAATTATACGAAGTGATGAAAACCAATATGGTTCATGGACCTTGCGAACCTTACAATCCCACTTTGGTTTGTATGTCTGAGAATAAATGCACGAAACACTACTCATGTGCTTTTCTTTCGGAAACGGAAATGGGAAATGATGGATATTCACTGTATCGGCGTCGCTCACCAGACGACAATGGCAGAACATTCAGCATTCAATTTAGAAGAGTGAATATCGAAGCTGACAACACATCTACACCACTATTGTCTAATTCACATTCAAAACTCATATCAATGTTGAGTATTGAGGTTTGTTGAAATCGATCAAATGCGTTTGCAAGTCCGTCCCCGAAAGAAATAACAAATGGGCCGCTACGTGTACTGCAATGAAGTGTTAAGTAAGATATTTACTTTTGCAAGTTTTCCGACTGTTGTGCGTCTCGCAGTTAGTTAGAAGAATGGCCAAAGAGTGTGTTTCAACCCAGAGAATATATTGGAAAACCAACTAAATTAACATTGACGAGTTTTTTCTCAACTTTCGTCAGTGATCCGAGAACATTGCTCATTCGAAAATGCCTTGATATTATACGTGGAATGCATCGTCGAAGTAATAGTTACGTAGAAAGCAAGGCAAACCAGTAGATGGACATCCAGGTATGTTCTCAACACATTAAGACGAATTTTCATAATCCACCCGAAAAACCCACGATTGCTTCTAACTTCGGTTGCTATTGATTAATGTACGCGGTTCAACTTTATTTGAGTCATTGCGTACTGTGAAGTACGAGTATTTTGGAGAAGTAAGCCAGCAATTACACTTGCTGGAACATGTTAATCACTGGAATGAAAACGAAGTTCGCACACTTTTCACGATAAATATTTCGACATATCAGCCTTCAAAATCCACAATCTGCACTATATAATACAAGGGGGGCAGAATGTTCATTGGCATTTCAGTTCAAACGTATTCCGTTTCCAGTGAAAATTGCATTTGAGATGACAATCAACAGGACACAAGGATAGTCGCATAGTGTGTGGCATAAATTTGGAAATGCTATGTTTTTCACACGGTCAGATATATGTACATACGCGGCGTTCTCACGAGTTGGTAAACCATCTTTTCTGTACACCGGAACAGAAACCAAAAAATGTTATTTATCAAGCTGCGTTACATTGAAAAAAAAAAAAAAATGAAATGATAAATATAACTTTCTTTCCATTTCAAAGCACATAATTTCACGCAGGACAACGGCTGCGGGGTTAGCTAGTACTCTATATATCGGTAAAATATCATATCAAAATTAACTAAATGGATAATACAGGGTGTGTTGCAAAGTAAACAGACTTAAAAAAAGAGAACAAATGGTTTTATCGGCAAAATCAATTTATTTTATTCAAAATAGTCTCCTTCTGCTTCAATACAGCTTTTTGCACGGTCCAAAAGCATGTCGAACGAGTGTTTTAGCTCGTTGGCCGGTGTGGCCGCCAGTATGCCGGTGCAAGCCTTTTGAATGGCCTCTACGTCTACATAACGCTTTCCTTTCATGGCCAAATACACTATTGATTTAATGTAGATTTATATGACCCCTTATTGCATATGATTTAAATGAACATTTTTGAAAATATTACAGATTAAAAAATTGCGAGACGTGGCGTTTCCGGTGGTACAGGGCGGCCGGGGTGGCGGGAGCGTGCCTATGAATAGAGCCGTGGCCGTGGTTCTCCCTATAGCACTTTGAATTTACCAGCGACGGAACGCGTTTATTATCGGGGCTTCGGCTTTATTACGATTAAAGAGCACTCAAACACTTCTCAGAATCAGCAATTCGTTGTTTTTGTTGGATTATGAACTTGCAAGGCAGCCACTTTGCACATAGCTTTCGACTCTTTAGGGCGTCGTTGTCCTCGGTGCTCATTTTGCATCTTTCCAACTTAGCAAACCTCTTTTCAATGGTTGATTTTCCTGGTGCAGAGCCTAAATTCCATAGTATTTCCCCCGAAAAAGCAATGCCTTATTAGCACACGAAATGCTTTATGATCCATTTTTTTGTAAACTAACACAAGTTGCTTCACAAAAATGCTATATCTCATTAAGTAATTGTTATAGTCTAACTAATAGAAATCACACAGATGGTTGTACTAGTATTATCTATGTATCTAGTAACATAATTAAGTACAAAATATGATTGCATCTCGTTGACGATTTCAACGAACATTGAATGATGAATTCTTTCACAATATTTCCTAAAATAATGTTTTGCAAACACCAGAAAGTCGAAAGCTTTGTTCTTTACGAAGTGCGAGGGTGTAAATTTTTTGGTTTCAACCGAACTTTGCGTTTCCTTACTTAGTTGTTATTTATAATTTTCAAACAGGTAGAAAACTTCAAACTCGCACTTAACCTAACCGTCCAATTCAATTACCGTCCTGTTCAAAATTTTGTAGATTTATTGATACTTACATACATATCTATATTATTTGTCATTCAAATTTCATCATTCTACAATACTTCAATAAAAACCACATTCCCAAGTTAATTGGTTTTAATATCTTAATAGAAATCTTTACCCATATTTATATGCATATGTGTGTGAAAATTATATGATCATATTACAGGTATATATGTTTTTCTTTTGTTTATATTGAGATGGAAATAAGACCCGTAGGCAATTGCGAAGTCTTACCCGTATCGGTTGATTCCCGCAACCAAGTCCTTGCATATAATTTTGATATTGCGATATCTCGCACAGCAGACAGTAAGACTTAGTGGCGATAAAATGGAGAAGAAACGATAGGAATAAGGTTAAAATGAGGAAAAAAACCAATAAGAAAAACTAAATTAATGCAGCTAAGTGGTATAAGTATGCTCATGTGGTGCTCCTATTTATGTATTTTGTATGTCTACCTGAATACAACGCTCTTTGCGATATGTGCAAACTTAGAATATGTGATATATATGTGGGTGTTTAAGATATATTTATGCTCACACTTTTGTCCAACAATACAAAACAAATCTGTTCAATATTTTCCTAACGAGAGCAGTCAGCCGATGCAGAACAGCTGGTGGTTCAAGAAATCAAATGAAGAAAATGAGGCGTAAAGAATAAAACTAATTAATATCGGTATTCTGCTTGAAAAGATTGTCTCATGTCTCTAATTGTCACCATCTTAATTTAATAACTCTGTCTCATTTTGGTATTCGGGCAGATACAGTATACTACTATATACTACTATACTGTATCTGCCAGAATACCAAAATTAGGCTCCTGACTAACAGAGTCACTAAATTACTATTGTGACAATTAGAGACATGAGACAATCGTCTGAAGCAGAATACCGATATAAATGTGTGTTTGTTGTTTGAACTTTGTGGATAAAACAAACTCATTAAGCATCTTCAAAGGACGGTGCTCATGGACAGTAGCCTTTACATCGTTTTCTTCTAGAAGTAATGTATGTATGGAACTGCGCACCACACAGTGACTGGTTCTGGGGGAAGTTTCGTCTGGTGGATTATTTCGGTATTTTATTCACTCCATATATGCTAATTTTGCTTCATATGCTAAATTTGCATCCCTACATTTCCGTTTAGGTCAAAATGAGCCTAATCAGACACATACATTCAATTTATCAAGTTGTTGTCTTCTTCGGCCATTCTTCGGCCAATCACTTTTTGGCAAAATTCCAGACGATCGTTCAACCGGCTTATCATTTGAACTTTGTACGGAAACAGGTTAAAGTCATCATGAATTATCCGTTGTAATGACCATCTGCTAACTCCAAGTTGCGCCGATAAGTTACGAGTTGGATCTCTTGGATTTGCCGGTGTTCTTGCAATACTTCCAAATTCGGCAAACATGTTTACCAACCTGATAAAGGTATCTACTCAGGGGAGTGCCGCCAAAATGCCGTTTGAATTCCCTTCTGACGCAAATAACAGACTGCAAAACATGGTACCGCCACTCAAACCCTCTTTTCGGTATAACGCGCTTAATTTTTAAAAAACTTTAGTAACAATCTCCCAAATAAAAAACGATGAAGTCGATTACTAACACAGAAAAAAGGTTAGTGTTATTGGTTTTTGTAGTACGTTTCGTGCGCCTCCCTGAAGTTTGATTGGTTTCAACGGTTATTTACAATAATTGAGGTTAGAAAAGTTTCGGTGTGGCAGAGTTTGCCAATTATTTAAAGTATATTCAAAAAAATTTTGTTGACTGACCAATTTTATGCGACAATTTCGGAATAATCTATGTTTGGGCAAGGGTAACACCCATATATATCATAATGAGCCTCCTAAAGCCTTGGGTGTGTCGTCAGAAAACCACTATACCCACCTAACTAACACCCATATTTCAGCAGTTGTTAGAAAGATATTTCTCATATTTCAATTCGAAAAGCATAGACGGTTTTAATAGTTTGAAAAGTGTCTCATCGTCGCTGTTCCAGAGGCTTAACTTACATATCCAACAAACTGTCTGAGCTCGTTTCAAATTCTACTTTAATTTATTATATATTGAGCATGAAGCATTCAAAAAAAATTGTATGTCTTCTAAATTAATCCAAAAATGTTAATAAAATTTATTTCGTTCGACGAAATCGGTCAAAATATTGTCTTCCTATAAGGTATTTTTTCTGCTGTATTTGAAAGACGTAGGAAAGGAGAGCTAAGCTTTAAGGGACTCGTTTCTTCATCCTGATATCTACTATATACCTATCGCACCTGTTATTGCCAGCTATCATAATCATTCGATAGAAAACTAATTAAACATTAAACTAATTACTGAGATGCTCGTGAGTTGTCGTTCATCACTGGTTGGAGCTTTCACTTAATTACTTACATGTAGATATGTATGCATCTAAGTTCCTTCGAATACACTTGCACAAATGGTTCTGATACATGCATGTACTACCATATAGTTAATATTAAAGTAGGCCTTTAAACCTTAATATAACAATGTTGCGGTGTCTCCGCAATGGCTGTTGGGCCTTTAAGTGCATACACTCGGTACAAAAAGTTTGCCTTTACTCTTACACATACATACTCTGGTTTTTGGGTTTTTGCCAGCATTTCATTAAACTTTGAAGTAATGAAAATGTGGCATCCGCGGTTGTTGGAATTTCCTTATACTAAATTAAATATTTATTAAAGTAACTGATCTGATTGAGCTAAAAGTAAAACTGCTAAAGAAAAAGGTCTTTTGCGTTAGCAACTTATTATATCCTTTAGATTTGAACTAGTCTAAGGTTAGGTTAGTTTTCCGTGTGGCTATATTACTAAACATCTCAGTTTCTTATTCAACGAAGCACTTGTTGGGAGGATTGATTATACGAACATAATATAATATAAGTACTAGATTGTCATCGTTTTTTATGAAGCGAAACTTAAACTTCATCTTCTTGTTTGTAAAAAGGCTTCAAAACAGACAGCACAATTGTCCTTTTTTGTGAATATTGAAGAATCGGCATTTAATTACTTTTTTTCAGATTAATTATATGACTCCGATGGTTTGGAAAGTTTTGGTATAAGAAAGGAATAAAATGAAAAATAATAAATTGTTTTATGCAGCGCACACGTATCGGAGTATATCTGCAAATGAAGATCCAAAGTCAAAAAGTATTTTGAAACATTTTATTACATATCGGCTAATGGTTTTATTTTGAGAGGCATTTATGCCAGACAAACGTGTTAACGATTTTCTAAACTGTTGTCGAAAGGAGATTGCGAAAGAGCTTTAGTAATCTAGGCGAATTGAATTGAAAAATAATATCATTTTTAGGATATTTGATAAAGTTATAAATAGCACTTTGTCGCGATAGAATTATAGGCAAAATGCCAAACAGAAATTACCAAAATAGTCACATCTCAATAAAACACTCCTTATGTATATAAATATTTATGCATTCTGCAGAATCTGAAGTTATGCTTTACAAGGAATTCATCTGTCGACTTTCACGCAAAATCAGTATCCCACCCATCTTAAAAATTAAAATGTGAAAGGCACAAAATTTATAAATGAAACATTTTCATTGAACATTCGATTTGTAACCAAAAGGTTGATTCGTAAGTTCATCGTCTTCCCTTTTTTGGTTCTTTATATGTAACAAAGTTTCTTTAAATAACGAATGAAAATTAGCTGAAAAAATATGCCTCAACCGTTATGCATATTTCAAAATGAACACAAAGCATAGCTTTGGGAAAAAGTTGCTCCATTGGGATTAGGAAATGTATGGAAATGTTTAACAAAATATTGAAATAAAAAGTTCATTTATTAGAAAGTTGTATTCTGTAAATACCGCATTTTCGAGGAAGCATGACTAGCGAGGGCGCTAATGAAATCTCTCATCTATCGGAAGGGCTTAGAATTGGGGGTATAAATTAATCACGAAGTTTTTTCAATATGTCAAATATGGTTTAATTTTAGTAGAAGATATTCTGAAAGTTTGCCGAGCCTCATTTCAGAATAGGTGAATACGACTCAGACAGAGTAATGCTATATAGTAGTGCAATTTTAGGCAGAAACAGTCGGAAAGGTGCAAAATAAGATCCTATAATTTCCTTTCAGCTAAGATAGAAAATTGACCTCTCTTTTAATGTTCATAGGGGTTTCATAAAGTGAAGTCGAGAGAATTAATTCGGATCTTCAAACTGGGAAAGTAGTGTCACAGTGTTTCCCGCTTTTATGGGCTGTTAATTTCCTTGAGAGGTAGCTGTCGAGGTGAGTACATATGTATGTATGTTATGGGATACGGGTTACGACAACGTTAAAAAAATTTATCTTTAAACTTCGTTTTGAAATCAAATATTGAGAACACAACACAGGCTTCCTTATTACAGAAAAAACGTTATAATATAGACATACTGGAGCCATGACTGGTCACACTTCTTTAAAATTTTAAACTGAAGAGGATGCTTTCGTTAAAGATACTACGGTCGATTTATTTACGACCTCATACCTATAACTAAGGCTAAATATATTTGATAGAAAGTCACAACAAGCCTATTCTAAGCGAAAATATTAATTTATCTGGGAAACTTTTGACCATCGAATCAATTCAAAAATGGAGTTACTCCTGCTAAAACTAGTAAAAATATAATAACTCCTGTTAAATTTTCTGTATTTCCTTGAAGTAAAAGGTTACAGCTCTCAAATACATCCCATACATAAACATGAATATATTATATGTATGTATGCTGCTTGCAGATCTCTAAACATGTCTGCATAGTTTTTGCTGAAAAATTCTGAACTGCTTTATGGTAATGAATAGAAACTGCAAAGTTTAGATATTTTTGGGAGTATTACCAATTTTTTAAAAATGTAATATGCTTTAAGTTATGAAAAAGAACAATTTACATACATAATATAGACATATAAGAACACTTAAATATCAATGCTGAGGTTAAGATTGGCATATTCTTAACAAGGAGAGGGATAGCATACGTATGTCCATACATATGTCACTGCTCAGTTAATGGTAATACTTTTGTCTCACAAATAATCCAACACAAAGTTTATTTACGAATTGTTAAGTACTGTGGTAAGTCCACTCGAACTCCATGACCTGGCTGGCTTCGCTGGTCCATGAGTACGCAATAAACACAATAAACATAATTGACGTCTCGACAACTAAGTTTAATTGACTGTTAATAACATTTCTGCACAAACATTCCATAATGTCTGCAGCAACAGTTTATTTTATATACATAATTCAGTAAAGGTTTAGCACCTCTCTCATTTCCTCACTTTCTCTATCTCTTTTTCTCTCTATGTTCAGACGGCTACTTCAAATCGAGCGATAATCCTTGGTTTTATTGCTGGATAGTGGCGGCCATTGCGTCCCCATGTTATGCTTACACTTGGGACATTAAAATGGATTGGGGCCTCTTTGATGCTAAGGCTGGCGATAATCGCTTTTTGCGTGAAGAAATTTGTCTACTGGTCGATGGTAACTGCTTGTAGGCATTATAACCCTCACACACTCGCGCATTCGTATAAAAATATGCAGAGATATTTCAAGTTTGTGTATCTTGGTGGCATTGTCTCTTTGATTACACCCCAAACACTTTATAGTTTTCAGTTATAAATTGACATGATTTTTTGCCCAATTAGGCAGCTATTTACTTACTGTTTATGTATTGTATTGTTTTGTGTCTAACGGCGTATTTTCCATTTATTTATGTGGTTCTACCACTTTGGTATTGTGGATGATTTAGTGCTGCGTTTCGGTTGGACGGTATCGATGAGCTTAATTGAGGCTGACTATATGCAGTTATATGGTGATGCTGACCATATTAAGCCCGTTTGAGGTGTTTCGTTGTTTCATGCGGGGCTATTTTAGCTTGGAAAACGAACATTTGAATAATTGTGCGACATTTGAATAGGTGTAGGGACTTACGAGCGCGTTCTGATAAGTCAATACTGATGACATCAAAATTACTGGAACGGTGTCAACGAAACCTAAATTGTGCATGATTGACACTTAATATATCAGGACTATATATTCATTCATTTGCAGCTCCTTGGATTGCGTTTTCGCTTTTACGTATTTTCTTTTTGCTGGTGGTAATCTTTGATGCGTGTTCAAGAATTACTGAGTAAAGTAATCAGAAAGCTGATGGAAGGTATTTTTTCAGTGAGACATTTCTTTCAAACGCTCAATTCCGTAACTGAATCGCACTTTTACAACGCAAGATGTAGACTACTAAAGCCATCTATAGGAATAATGGTGGATTTTTTCCTAGACTTAATATATGAGAAATAAGTTAAACACGCTAAGTCTAGATCAAAATAATCATTCGATATTTTAGTAATATGTAAAAATTCATACATAAATAATACTAATAATTTATTTATTTAGATTTTATCCGTATATGAAGTTACATATTCTAATTTAATTTAGTTAACACTCATATACTCAACGATATAAACTAGTCTAACTTTCCATAATATAAACTCTCTCAATAGCTCCAAGTGCTTACCTATCAATACCAAGTTAGTTGAATAAATAGCACCTCTCATTAGTCGAAGTCAAAGATAACAACGGCAAAGTGACACATAGTAGCTACCTAGAAAGTGAAAAACATTTTGCTCTGACCTAATATCCAATTAAAATTTTGTACTCTCAGCCACACTTATATGAGGCAAGTATTCAGGAAGGTCACAACTCACGTAAGTGACGCGTCAAAGACAATATTTCAAATGGTCACCTTTATGATACAAAATAACATGATCAATACTTAAGTGAGTTTCAATTCTACCCAATGGATTAACGCTCTTGTAGCGCTATACATACTATATCGACACAGAATAACTTTCATTAGTATCAAAAAAAAACAATAGAATTTGTAGATGTTATCGAAAAGGAACTAAACAATTCTATTAGAGTGCAAATTAAAAGAAAGTGGATGAGTAAAGTTGGTCAATATAAATTAAGATCTGCTATATGCTGATTTAATATATTTCAAATAGCTTACAAGCATATTTACTCCTTCTCCTACCATGTATTAATAAATGGTACCCTAATCACCATGAGTGCTTACCAAAAATATAAAATATGCAATCCTAATGTTTATCCTATCAATTGAAAATTAATTCAATGATATTTCTATTTATTTTAATTTCAGTTTTCAGTGTAATTCATTAATTTGAGGAATGTATTTTAGACAGTCTCTTTGGAATTAAATTTTCAGTACTTCGCAAATTGCTTGTGTTTTACACCAGAGATTCCAGGTGAAAATGTTTTGTAATTGTTTGTTGAACTGCAAGTAGGGTCATACAAATTTATATGAAAATATTTGAAATTATTGATGATTGGTGAGAGAATTGAAAGTTTAGATTGAATTTGGGTGTCCATTAACGGATGTTGCTCTTTGTTCAAAGCTGCGATTATTGTAAATTATATATTCACATATTTTAGTAAGTAGCTTTATTGATCTTAAATTTTGTTTAGGTTAAGAGACTCTGCCTTAGGTTCTTTTAACTCACTGAGAATAAGCAACTTACCATAAAATAATAAATTAAGCAATCAAAGTTTGTAGACCAATGGCTTGTATATATATTTACCTAAATATTTATACTCTCGCAACAAAGTTGCTAAGGAGAGTATTATAGTTTTGTTCACATAACGGTTGTTTGTAAGTCCTAAAACTAAAAGAGTCAGATATAGGGTTATATATACCAAAGTGATCAGGGTGACGAGTAGAGTTGAAATCCGGATGTCTGTCTGTCCGTCCGTCCGTCCGTGCAAGCTGTAACTTGAGTAAAAATTGAGATATCATGATGAAACTTGATATACGTATTTCTTGGCTCTATAAAAAGGTCAAGTTCGAAGATGGGCAAAATCGGCCCACTGCCACGCCCACAAAATGGCGGAAACCGAAAACCTATAAAGTGTCATAACTAAGCCATAAATAAAAATATTAAAGTGAAATTTGGCAGAAAGGATCGCATCACTAAAAGTGCGTTAACCGACTAAAAAAAACGTCAGAAACACTAAATTTTACGGAAAAATGGCAGAAGGAAGCTGCACCCAGGCTTTTTTTTAAATTGAAAATGGGCGTGGCGTCGCCCACTTATGGACCAAAAACCATATCTCGGGAACTACTAGACCGATTTCAATGAAATTCGGTATGTAATATTCTCTTAACACCCTGATGATATGTACAAAAGATGGGTGAAATCGGTTCACAACCACGCCTTCTTCCAATATAACGCTATTTTGAATTCCATCGGATGGCTTCTCTGTATAATATATACATTAGGAACCAATGATGATAGCGGAATGAAACTTTACACAAATACGGTATTTGAAAAATATGTAAATGACTAATAATGAAATCTCGATTATCACTTTATCGTGCGAGAGTATAAAATGTTCGGTGACACCCGAACTTAGCCCTTTCTTACTTGTTTTAGTTTATTTTTGGAATTATTAAAAATTTTATAGCTAAAAGTAAATAACCTTAAATGGAGGTTTTAATTTAAACTATATAATGTTTATTTGTGAGTCAAACGGGTTGTGGAAAAATAAATATTTTACAACTTGCAGCTCTTAGCATCTTCTAATAACTAGTAGAGCTATGCCGCAACCATGAAATAAAAGCGAACATATTTGCTTAATGCAGAAAGCTTTCTGCTTTCAGAATTAAGGCATCGATGACAGCAAATACAAACTTTGAACACTAATGTGGTATAAGCTCATAAAATCAAAAATACCAAGTATAAAGTGGTTTCGCTAATCTGCTATTTTCGTACTGAGCACGTGGTGGTGCTTTGTGCGGCCAGAGAACTTACCTATAACCTAAAGGTTGCACATGGCAGCGCTGAGGTTACTCATACGTCAAGTACGTATGGTGTAAATGTATTGAGGAAATACATATAATAAAAAACATGCACACACACACAACCGTAAAAGTGTTTGGTGTTTAAATCTAATTTGTAATGCTTTTGTTAACATTTTTTGTTGTCGAGCCGATTTTGTTGGGAATATAAATTGTGCGATTAAATTAAAGAAATTGTTACTATGGTGGCCGCCTTTGCAAAAACAAACTTAATCCACTTATCTTATATAATTGAGTATATGTGTATAATAAGTATAATACAAAATAAAATATCTTTCACTCGCCCTTGTCGCATTTGCTTTCTTTTAGTTCGTGCGCATTAAAAAAAAAAAATATTTAAAAATTTAATAAATTTTATACAATTTTATATATTATAAACAATTTAAATTGACTTCTCCACTTAGCAGTAATGATAGATTCCCATAATGCACGCAATAGCATCGGAAAGAGATTTTAATGAGACAATCAAACATGTATAACACTCGTTAACAGCTGGTTGCTCCTGTAGTGCATGTAATAGTAGTTAGTAATTAAATCGATTTTGTCCACTTCACTTAGCACTTAACTAATTGTTACTTTAGCAAACTTATTTATGCAATACATTGGTAATTATTAATTTTTTTAATAGAAATATTTTCTTTCTTTAAAATTTTCTGATTTCTACGATTAGCTTGTTATTGTTATTGTTTGTAGCAATAAATATAATTCGAAAAATAATTTTGAGGAACGCTGACGAATTCAGAGCCTCAAAACTCCGTATTCGTTATGGTTTCTTAGTTCGAACTATTCTGGGAACAGTTCTTGTCACTGAATATCCTTCTAATGAGTATTTACTTGCAAACTATTAATAATAGAAAATTCCTAGAAGCCAGGTACAAAGAATGCGGTACACATGAAAGTAATTTGAAGCCTACCTCATTTATTTATTTATTATTTTATTTAATTTGGGTGACGGAGAGTGAGTCTTTGTCTACAATAAATGCTCGTTTTGCACCCATCATGGGTCAAGTTTTCGCATACTCAATTATAAATGAGTGTTTTTTTGATATTTTTAGATTGATCATTAACTGAATCTTCTTAATATTTTTTCGTCCGCAACAGTCTCTTTTAGGTGTCTGAAGCGTACATTGTTTTCGGTGTACCGATTTGGCAAACCTCATTCGAATGATTTTTACACTCGGTGCAATGCCCGGAAAAGACTTACTGATTCTCTTTTTGGTATGTATGGTATTTGCTCAACACCCAATTCTTCGAGAATATAACTGTATTACATATGTAGTAAATGGAAATTGGGGTAGCATCGACTCCATTTTATCTATACTGTTAACATGCCATATACTAAAAAAAATTTTCCCTGGGTTTCATTGAGGTACCTCACAACCTCATAACCTATATATTGGTTAGTCGAAAAAGACTTTTCGTATTTTGTCAATGGATGTCGTTTCAGTCGTATTTCTCCAGTGCTACCAATCTTATTGTGTCATACCATATAGTGTTGGAAAGGAAAGGCTTTAAGTTTTATTTAACCAAAAAAAAATTAATTCAAGGAAGTTGAAAAAAAGTTATAACTGTTCAAAAAGGAGTGAAAATAATGAAGAAATTCGCTATATTTTGAAATTTTTGTATAAAAAAGGGAAGAATGATATGCCAACCACCAACGAAATTTGTGAAGTTTACGGAGACGATGCTGTGTCAATTCGTGTAGCAAAACAATGGTTCGATCGCTTCCGTTTTTGGAGATTTCGAAATTTCGATTTACATTGATGAAAGTTTTACACTGATGAAATAATGTCTCTAACTGAAAAATGGCAAAAAGTGGTCGACCAAAATGTTACATATTTGTTTATTTATTTATTAGCGTAAATATAAAAAAATAAGTTAAAGTTTGATTAGAAATACGAAAAGACTTTTTGACAACCCAATATATGGTAAGCGTATGTATTATTTTTTGCGAATTTTAGGGTTTTAATTCTATTAGTTCTAAAAACATGAGACAAGGTTCCAGCAGTTTCTCGGTTGACTGGTTTTAAATTATTTGGCAAGAATTTTATTTCGAAAATGTTCGAAAACACACACTTAACGCTAGTTTTGCCGCTTTGAGGCATATTCTGGTAAAAGTTTAAGAGTTCAAACACTGTTTAATGAAGAAGCTATTTTAAAACTCATAACATTAATCTATTATTACTGCTTTTTAAACTGTTTTTGTAAGCCGTTTTAAATTTTTATTGTTTAAAGCCTCAAAATTATAACTTAAAGGGCTAAATTACTTACCTTTTGTGCAGGCAAAATTACAATTAAAGACATTCGGTTCCATAATAATTTTATATAATATAAAGGCTTAAGATTTATTAAAATATTTACATTCGAAAAATTGTGTCTCCCAACTTGAAAATTTGCGGCATTAAATTGTATTTACATTTATGTATATAAATGTCTAAAATTTCGTAAAGATATAGCTCACAAATCAACTCTAAGTATTTGCTATTTATTTTGATTAACCTTTGGAATATTATCATGCAAACTCCTCCGCCGGTGGTTATGAAATGGAAACTTACTTCCAAACATCGTGTCTTATGTTGCGTGAATTAGCCAAAATATAGTCTTTCGCGTGTGTAGAATATATAAATATATTCTTTAGCTATCCTTCAAATTAAACCGGATGACGTGGGTTTCATGGTGAAGGAATTCTTTGTAAATACTTTTCTAAAACCGAATGCGGATATCACCGTCCAAAATGGGCGCGAGAGTTTAAGGTTTTCCCGACAATTTCATTCGCTTGCAAGCTAAAAGGTTTCGGGAGAATCATCCAGCAACCCATACTACATTTGAAGTCATCACTTTATTGGAAGAATATGGATCGTGGTATTCGACTTTTTGTAGGCTATGCCAGATCAGCGGCAATTAGAAATTACTATTCGGCGCATTATTGCGAGAGGTGATATACATTTTTACCAATAGCTATGACCTCGAAATATCCTTTTTTGTTAAAAAATTATGAAACCAAAATTTTGATGTTTTTACTGATTCATTTTATTTAAATGAACACCCTTTTCAAATCATATTTATTTTCCAATTCTTTCGTAAGTTATTTGTATAAATGTGCACCTCTTGAAGCCCAGAAATTAGTTTTTAGCAAAAAAAATAATATACATACTATATACGGAACATGCACAACCATACACATGTAGACCAGGAAAAACAGAGTAGCAACCTTTACTTATTTTACCAAAATTTCTGTTGTTAAATTGGCAAAGGAGTATGCAGTTGAAAGAATATCTACATACATACATCCGCCGCACTTTATGTACGACTTCGAAAAATATTCTTTTTTTCTTTTTCACTGAAATGATGCCTGCATTTTTACCGCTCACAGAACCTCTGTATATTTTCGCAGCAGTAAAGTAGTTATATATGTATATTAGGGTGATTCAAAAAAAATTTTTTTTTTTTTCCAATTGGTACTCGCAAAAATAGGTTCCTAGACACCTCTAAGAAAGCCTCTCCAAATATGAGTTTTTAATTGTAACGGGAAGGTCCTCCGCCTAACGGTTTTCTATTTTTTCTTATTATCAGATAGAAAAATTTATATCTCGCTTCCAACTACTTGAAAAAATATCTTGTTAATTAGGTTTTGTAGGAAATTGAATGCTCTAAAATATGGTCTCTCATAATTTTTTCGTAAACCCAACCGTTTAAAAGATATTAACGGTTGAAATTTGACTATTTTTGGAAAAATTCTTTATTTCTTATTAATTTTATAACTCAATGAAAAAAAATTATTATGAATGATAAAACACATAGTTTTGTAGGAAATTTACTGCTCTATAAAAATGGTCTACTATGATTTTTCGATTAAGTTAAGCGTTTACGAGATATTCATCGTCAAACATCAATGCATATTAAGGTGGATCAAAAAAAAAAAATTCCTAGACACCTCTAAGAATACCTCTCCAAAAATCTATTCATAATAATTTTTTTTTATTGAGTTATAAAATTAATAAGAAATAAAAAATTTTCTCAAAAATAATCAAACTTTAACTGTTAATATCTTTTAAACGGTTGGGTTTACGAAAAAATCATAAGAGACCATATTTTAGAGCATTCAATTTCCTACAAAACCTAATTAACAAGATATTTTTTCAAGTAGTTGGAAGCGAGATATAAATTTTTCTATCTGATAATAAGAAAAAATAGAAAACCGTTAGGCGGAGGACCTTCCCGTTACAATTAAAAACTCATATTTGGAGAGGCTTTCTTAGAGGTGTCTAGGAACCTATTTTTGCGAGTACCAATTGAAAAAAAAAAAAAAATTTTTTTGAATCACCCTAATGTATATACTATAGCTGCAACAACCATTTCTCTATTTAATCTGCAAGAAATCGTTGCATGCATTCGTTATAAATCCTGATGCAGTTCCTTCTACTATTTTTACTCTCAGTCATGCGTTGCCGGTTCCAGTGGAGAAGAAAACGCTGATAATGTCACACTTATAACGGAGACGGAATGTTGACAGTTATGTGTAAGCAGTTGTCCTCCTCTACCTGTGCGCTCGGCACTTCGGCTGGAAATAAATAAAATGGAATAAAATTATAAACTGTCAACTTATTATCGATATACTCGAATATTCATTGCATGCAATACATTCAAAAATCACGTTTTTCATTTGGGCGATCAATTTGCGGATAACGGTTTTTAATATATTGCATATTAACGCGTCACGTCGAAATAAGAAAAATGAGTTCCCAGTACAAGAAACGTTTTGAAGCAACCTGTCTAACGAAGCATCATTAAGATTACATTTTTAAAGAGGCTTTTTGATCATTATGAAGAAACTGGAAACGTAATTGACAAGTCAGAAAAAGGAAGCAATGACGCGACTTCCAAAAGTGAGGACAAAGCTGTTGTTCTTCTCTGTACATACTTTTACAAAACAACATTATTTTTTGAAAGCACTGTAAGTTTAAAAATATGCAGATTTGAGCGAAAGCATTTAAAGTTGACTTTGGGCGTGATTTATTTTTAAAATTTTGATCTTTAAATTTTACTAATTACAATAACATACATGTAAAAAGTTATGAAAATTATTGGCTTACGGACCGCGATTCACAAATGGGGATGCGATTGTATTCGTAGTTTTGTGGGTCAATGTGAGAAAGAGGCATCAATGTAAAATAAAATAACTTTTTTTGATAAGATGACTGAGTAATACATTTCTCTCCGTTAATATAAGCAATTTGGCATATGTATTTGGGAGGATATTTTTCGGGAGTGAGACTTATGAAATTTATTTGCATCAAGGAAAGTTACGATGCACCATCATCGCTTTCAAATAACAAAAAGTAAATCAACTGTTGCTGGTGACCTCAGAAGCTTTTTTCAATAATAGTTCGCAGATGTAACGTGTTCGTGTGGAAGATGAAAAGTTGTTATGTTATGAAGATTTCTGACAGATTGATATATATGTAGTATCTTTCCAAATGGTCCTAATATTTAAGACATTTTTATGTACCAGACTACACTATTTTTAGGTAGAGATACCGACTATATTTCCTTAAGTAGATAAAATGTTTTCGATTCAGACAAAAATATCATCATATTCGGTAGAAATTGGTATGAACCGAATTTGACCAATTTTAGATGAGAGTTGGTACATAATAAAGTCACAATTTGGGCTAGGTTTTACTTGATTTATTTTTTGGTGATTGCGTTATCTATTGTAAAAGTAGGATTTAAGTAGTTGCAGTTTGATTACGCCCGTGACAATGTGACAGAATGAGCTAAACTGCGTTCAAATTGGTCGAGTAGTTTGTGTGCGGGACAATGACCATTAGCCAAATTTGAAATTTGTGCTCATTTCGGCCTGCTGAATAATCGTTATCATTAAATTTGATATGTGTAGGTATTTTAGGCAATTTTAGTTGTTTTAAACATGATTCTCAATGCCAAGTGTACCTTTTACTGTGATCATTCGTACCAAATATAAATTTTCTTGCATGGATCGTGTCTCGTTTATACCGCTTTATACTTTTCCGACTATTTGTGTTTGTAGGCGTGGTAATGGAACACTTTCTCCATCTGATATGAACCTGCAATATTGGACAACTATTTATATGCTATTTGTGGAGTAGCTGTTAAATGACTTTTACTCAATAGCTCTAATATAAGGTCTCTCTTCTTCGATTCAAATTCAGTAAGTTATACAACAGTACTGATTAACAAATTTAATGTAATGGTAAAGGAAATTACAGCAAATTATTACTAAAGCGTTAGAGTAAAAAAGGGTACACAGACAATAAGCCCTGAAGTCATAAGTTATAATCTCTTGATTGACAATTACAGTCAACAAAACCAATTTGATTTTTGCCACTTGAGCACAAAAACATACATATATTTATGTAAACTGACTTACACATGCATACAGTTCATTCACACTTTCCAATGAATCTGATGTTGATGTTGGACCACAACGAAACTGACTGCACAAAAACTGATAAAATTATTTCAATAACACACTTACAGGACATATTTCATATTGTTCACAAGCAAGTCCAGCAAAAAAAATGCATACAAATTTATTGCGTAGAAATATTTGCCATTGACACAACATTTAATGTATTCAGTATATATTGTACTTTATATTGCTTGCAGCATGCATATTGACACTTGTATGTGTTATGTAGGTATGAACGTCAAGCCTGCTTTTTGTTGAAAGCACATGACATAACCAAACAAACCAAGGTCGGCAACAGGGAACAGCAAAATCCAACCAGCGTGAAAATCATGGGGAATAACCACACAATTACACATATGTAAATAAGCCTACAACATAGTATAATTTAATGTTATGCACTTTAGAGTGTTCTAAGAAGACATAAAATAAATATACCTAGAATACTTTTATGCACAGAATATACTTATATTTATAAGTAATATAAATTTGCTGAATGGAAATAACAGTGGAAGTGTTGAGAAAATGCATAACAAACTATCTAAACAAGTTATGTTTTCTATATTATCTTTCTTATCGAGAAGCAAATTTAGAGAAATACTAAGAATCTCAATCAGTTCACTAAGAAATTTCACAATCTACATCAACCACAATAATATTTTCTGTAATTTATCCAACTTATTGACTGAAAAATTAGTAGGTTTACGCACATTGATTTCGAGAAAAATTATTGAGAACTGAGAACACAGTATCTGAATAGTTTTTTATCAAGCGTTTTCTTTTTTTAAATATTTAGATACCATTGATCAAAATTTGATTTGCGCATTCCATCATTCCGAAATAACGAGAAATTTAAGATATACATACAAATTTCCTGTCGATAAAGAGTACTAACTGCTAAACTAGCACAATAACTCGAACATAAAGCAGAATTTGCTTTTGCTAATTTATTACTATACAGGTAGTTCGTTGGGTTTTATTGCACTAACCAAAAAAATAAAATAACCTGTCACTTACTATTTTTTTGACGATAAGTCATCTATAAGCAATTCTTTGAAACAATGATATATTAGATAATGCAAATATCAACAAAATTGGCTGGTAAATATTATAAATGATACAAATTTCATTTTCACCGCAATATTACGGGTACCTACTTCGTCCAAAGTTTCTAATTTTTGTGATAATTTTGTGATGTGAAGTATGTAGTATACTCTGATATAAGCAAAACTTGGGTTTTATTGTTATTTTGTGCTTATTTAACCAAATTATATGAGCGACACGTATTCGATTGCAACTCGGCAGATATAATTATTCGGTGCATTCCCAAAAATTACGTTAAGGTTTCCTTAAGGTGTTTCGTTTTTAGAATCGATTAAGTTACGTACAAGAAGTCGTTTTGCCAACACGTTGTTTAAATGTTTTAGTACACATAAAATGAATAAAATTCAAATGCATTCATATGTTCGCTGTTTTTAATAGGATAGGTAGCTCTAAAGTTGGGTACGCCACTGCGTGTACGCACTTTTGCATAAACGCTTCATGTTGAGAAACTTATTTACTTCTCATGTGTTTGCGAATATATAATTTTTCATTGCTTACTAGTACAAACATAAGAGCTTTATGTACTTGTGTTCAAGCAGAAGTAAATAAAACTAAATTTGAGGGCAGAGGGGCAGAAAAGGGATTATTTAACGGTTGTTTCATTTAAACACAGATATTTAAAACCGACTGAGGTCAAATTGCGTTGAAATTTTGAGTATTAATGTTACAAGAATAAACCCACATTACAGAAAATATACATATTAATAAATATATATGCCTTCACGCCTTAAAACACCAAAAGATATATTTTGAAAAAGAACTGGTTTCTGTGGAATTATTCAAAAATTTCGAGTTCATATTAAATTTTTCATACACCAAACATTTAGGTATATATTATAGGTATTAGTATCGACGGATAATCGTTTCAAAATATTTTACTAAAACCATTTCTTATATTTTTGATTGCTTTCCGCATTCTTTTTGCTCTCATAATTATTTGGAAATATACACTGAGTACAGACATAGTCATACAGAATTGGAATTACACATATCTAACATAAACACATGAATAGTAAAGTAATTTATTCAATAAAGGAATTAAATATATTAAGTGGTTACGCAGAAATTATTATGCAGTTATTCCACTCCAATAATATGTCATCTGCGAAATTTTCAGTTTGCACTAAGAGTACTTGCTTTTGCTTTTTTTCTCAGAAAATATATAACGTTTAGTTGTAAATTAATTTTAATTTGATGTTGAGTGATTCATTTGGTTGCAACAGAGTTTTTGGAATTAACTCAGAAATTGTATAATCGATTGCTAGAAATATGTAATAATTTACACGCTTCATTATAACTTACAGCAGTTGCTTTCCACTATACGGAAATATTGTTCGAAGCGAACTTGGAGATTTTTATAGCAGTTAATGGAATTTAATAATTTCCAATTAATTTTACAATATCAATAAATATGTTAAATATAATAATATAAGAAATGCTTTTTTTGATATCTCGAGGTATACCATCTGACCAAAATTGATCAGAACTCAGAAGAGAAGTACTTTTTCATGTATTTTAAGAATCTTTTCGAAGAATATATCGTCTTTAAGTTAAGGACAGTATTATGAAAAAAAGCCTTTTGTCAGATACAAAAAAATATCAACAAACATGTTAATGCATTTTATTATATAATAAAAATGTAAGTTTGTTTAAATTTTTTTTATGACAAGCAATCTCAGAAATATATCTTGCATATCAATCGGCTGACTGCCGAAAACATTGATCAGAACTCAACGGAATGGAGGGGAAGAGCAAAAAAACGTTTTCTTCGATATCCGTGGTTTGATGCATCATGAATTTGTTCCAAAATCTTTTTTTTCGAAGAATATATCGCACCGCGATTTTGACTTCAAGCGATAGTAAGAACAGTATTATAAGAAAATCCTTTTTGTTAAAAAACCAAACCTGATTCTTGTAAATTCAGATAAATTAGTGTTAAAGATTTTTTTAATTCATTTTATATGATACATATGTATATAATTTCATTAAGGGTAAGCATTTTTACTATTCACTTTTTTGTCCCCCCTTCCGCTTTTAAAACGCATGGAACATTTATCGTTGCGCAGTGCGCTTGTAAGCTCCCGACATCTGTGCCGCAAGAAAAGCATAATGCGCAGCGATGGATGTACCATACGTTTTAAGAGCGGTAAGGGGACAAAAAACTCAATATCTTTGGAATGGTATGAAAGAATAAAAATTTTTTTGCAGATTATTAAAGGTGAATATTTTCTGCGTTGTGTTACATACTTTTAAATTTTTTTTAGCGTGAAGAACACTTCAAAAATTTCTATTGTTTAATAAAAAATTATGTAAAATATTTTCATTTAAACAAATAAATCATGAAAAAATATTTTTAATATAGCACAAACATTTTTCTTTGACTTCACAAAATTTCATCGATTTATCTTCAGTAGTTTATGAGAAAATAATTTTACAATTTTATCGTCCTCTAAATTTCAACCTTCAATTACTTTATTAAAAAATAGAATTTTGACGAAATATTTATATCACGGAATATGCGTCTGGGCCCCTTCCTGATTTTTCGAAACTTTCATAGACCACTTGACGTGGTTTGATCCAGTTAATAGAAGAGAATGTTTATAAAGCGGTATTTAAGCCGTGAAATCGATTAATATTTACTAGAGACTTACTCCGGGTTTTAAAAACTTCTTTTTTACGGTTCACAGAATTTACAATAAGCTTACCAAAGAGCAAGCAACAAGTCAACGATTTTTGAAAAATTTTGCTTTAATAAATCTTTGGAGTGACTTTATTTTATTTCGTATTTTTAAAATATAAGAATATAACCAACAACAAACAAAACATTCAACGATTTTTGAAAAAATAAAATTTCATAAAATTATGGACTGCTTTAATCTAATTATTGAACAGATAATATATAGATATTAATTTTATACTTCTATATATATACAAATATACTCTTATACATAGTATACTCGCAATTTTAATTCGCTTATTCAGCATGATTTCGCAGATTTTCCCCTCACTTGCTTTTATATTAAATTTTAACTCTGGACAACAACTAAGCCATGAGCCATGAAAACTTCCCATAATACATACTAATATATATTTACAAGCACAAATGCAGCAACTCGTTTGAAAAATGCCCTAGTTAATATTACGGAAGGATACTGGCAATCTGTCAAATCCATACTTTGCCTTCCTGTGGGCGATTTGGTACGTGCCGCTTAGCTTTGGCGCTTAAACGCATCGACCTTCACTATAATGTGAGTAGCAAGTCCTTTTATCAGCGTAAATCAATTATGTGAATAACAGTCGAATAGCTCAAGTTTAATAAGATAAATGAAAGCATTTTTTGAAAATAAATGATTTCAACCGCTTAAATCGATGATGATTACAGCTCATATGATTTCCAATTGGAAAACTTTAATGTTGAAAGCTTTGGGGGAGGAATCACTCTCAATTCAAAAACATTAAACCGCAAACTTTACAATTGCAATTACATTATCTGCAGAGATATGTATCCGTATTTTACTTGTTTAAGTAAAGGTGTTACAAACAACCGAAGTACAAAAAACCATTTTTACCTGAATCTGTTGGAATTTTATGATTTTTGTCCATCTCCACGTGTATTGTCGAAATGCCGTCGTGTGCGGATTTGTTGTTATGTAAGGACTGGCGATAGATTTTTGTATTTTCGTTGCACGCAGATAGCTCTGACTAGAGCCAGCTCCACCATTAGCTGACTGTATCACTATCTCCGTCTGTGAGAAGAAAGGAATTTTAGCTTGCTTTAAACGGTCTTGTTTGCGCGCAATGCATAACAGTGAAATCGATAAATATAAGAATCACTGTTTTATCTTTTCTTCCACACGTCTTCGTATTCTTGTATTTGCTACTTCGTCTGCATTTCGCTTAGCTCATATATCATCGCTCTTAATTGCATTCAATTAGTACCATACCATTTTTATAACTTATAACCCTAATGAATTTGCTTTTAAAATATTTCACTGAACTCAAAATGACTCAGACATATACTATATATATATGTATATAAATATATTATGGACAGCCACTTTTATAATACATTAAGGTTGCTAATTATTCTCAATTTTAGAGATGATAAAGTAAACGGCGTTTTGTAATATTGAGCTACTGAATAGTAAAGAATTTTTACTTTTCAACCAATAATTAATGCTCTACTTTCTAAGGGAGTCGTAGTATTTAATAAATAAGGTTTGCTTTTTGTTTTGTGATTTTCTGGATGTATAGAATTTCCTAGAAGATAAACTGTCAACGAGTAATTCAATCAGTAAAGAGCTTCTCCTAGCTACAATATAAATTTTAATCATAGGATGGCATATTGTAAAGGCATTCTTCTTGAAAAGTTTATCACTATATAATAATTGGTTTTTGATTTGTACACTTCAACTAGAAATCTCAAGTTAACTGGTAAGATGAATGCCTAAGTGTTAATAGCTATTTATATATACATATGAACATTTTATGTAAAATAAAGATGTTTTACGTTTGTTAATATTAAGTACGATTTCCAATTGATCAGCAGAAAATAGCTAATTCTTACCCGTATCTGTTGATTCGCGCAACTAAGTCCTTGCAGGTAATTTTGTTATTGCGATATCACGCACAGCAGACAGTAAAACTAAGTGGCGATAAAATAAAGAAAAAAGAATAAGTTTGAAATAAAAAAGATAAGAAAAGAAAAGATAATAAGATACAGAAATCAACGGAAGTAGAAAGCGGTTTACTTATACTCAAGATTTATGCATGTATATATATGTTTTTATGTGCTCACGACTACAATGATGAGGGCGACATACACTAAGAATATATTATACATATGTATTTAGCTGCTTAAGAAGTGTTTAAGCTCACACTCTGTCCATTAGCGGGAATAAAGAACAAATGTGTTTAATATTCTCCTAACGAGAGCAGTCAGCTGATGCCGAGCAGCTGGTGGCTCAAGAGGTTAAACAAAGCAAGTTTGCGCTAAACAGTAACAAAACTAATGCGTCAAGGCATATTAAATGTGGGTTTGTTTTCTGTTGCCAACGCTGTGGTACATCTGTCAGAGCAGCTTCGTCAGTGTCACGTGCAGACTGTGAATGTATGTATATTTATGCGGAGCTCTGCATTTGAATATTCGTGGAGAAATTCGTAAGAAAAAAATTAACAAAAGTGATATATATGTACGTGCTATATTGTATACTTTTCTGGCTTAGCGGATCCCGAAGTGAGCTTAATTAATTTATTTGAATAACAAATAGTTTTGAAGAGATTCTCCAGGCACTCTTGCATCTTCTTCTTCTGCTTAATTGGCGTAGACACCGCTTACGCAATTATAGCCGAGTTAACAACCGCACGCCAGTCGTTTCTGTCGCCGATTGGATATTCCAAGCGAAGCCAGGTCCTTCTCCACTTGGTCCTTCCAACAGAGTGGAGGTCTTCCTCTGCTTCCCCCGGCGGGTACTGCGTCGAATACTTTCAGAGCTGGAGTGTTTCCGTCCTTCCGGACAGCATGACCTAGCCAGCGTAGCCGCTGTCTTTTAATTCGCTGAACTATGTCAATGTCGTCGTATATCTCGTACAGCTCATCTTTCCATCGAATGCGGTATTCGCCGTGGCTAACGCGCAAAGAACCATAAATCTTTCGCAGAACTTTTCTCTCGAAAACTCGTAACGTCGACTCATCAGTTGTTGTCATCGTCCAAGCCTCTGCACCATATAGCAGGACGGGTATTATGAGTGACTTATAGAGTTTGGTTTTTGTTCGTCGAGAGAGGACTTTGCTTCTCATTTGCCTACTCAGTCCGAAGTAGCACCTGTTGGCAAGAGTTATCCTGCGTTGGATTTCCAGGTTGACATTGTTGGTGGTGTTTACACTGGTTCCAAGATAGACGAAATTATCTACAACTTCAAAGTTATGACTGTCAACAGTGACGTGAGTGCCAAGTCGCGAGTGCGACGACTGTTTGTTTGATGACAGGAGATATTTCGTCTTGCCCCGTTCACTCCCAGATTCATTTGCTTTGCTTTCTTGTCCAGTCTGGAGAAAGCGGAACTAACGGCGCGGGTGCTGAGGCCGATGATATCAATATCATCGGCACGCGCTAGCAGCTGTACACTCTTATAAAAGATTGTACCTGCTCGATTAAGTTCTGCAGTTCGAATTATTTTCTCCAGCAGCAGGTTGAAGAAGTCGCACGAAAGGGAGTCGCCTTGTCTGAAACCTGAAGAGGATGGGGTCATGAAAGTGAGGAAAGTTCTCTGACCGCCATTCACTTGGGAGTGGCCAGAAACGATTCTTTTACATATGGCTCAAGCAGCTCACGACTTCCGGTCTTTGACCAAGTATCCTCTGGGTAGCCTAAGAACATCCGTTTGAAAGCGAGCTAAAGTGAGAAGGCGAAACATCCCCTACAAGGGTTGTGCGCTGGGTTTGGGACCCGCCACGTAAAAAACACCCCCAATGAAAGGAAACAACAAGCCTCATTTTTGATGGCACTCTTGTATACCAAAATGTATATTATTTGAAGTAATGAGGAGCGAAATTATTTGTGAGTTTTAGACTTTTATTTGATTATCAATACCAATACTCTTACTGTCAATTCGACCCAGTTGGACAGTACAACCAATCGCGCACGAAGAGTTAAAAGTGGAAAATAATTTTTTGTGGAAATAAGTTATGTAAATGGTATCTGCTGATATATAGCAATGAGCCACTAATTTGGTGTGTTATTCAGGAAAAATGGGACCAACAGAACCCAATCCCCGTCGCCAAAAACATGAAATTATAATAATTGCAAAATAATAACCAAAATTTACTATTAATTTGGTTGATTTTGTTGGGTATATAATTGTTCTTGTATTGATAGATTAACTTTAAGTATGTACAAATTACATTAGCTTCATTCATTGTACAAATATATAATTGCCAAATTCAACTAATTAATAGTAATTACATATAATATGTATCAAAATGAATAAAATCTGTCAAGTAATAAAAATGTCAACTGATAAAATAGTAAAAATATAATTGAAATTGTATACATAAATTTTGTTTATTTACCAGAGAAATTATAATTACATTTTATTATTTCCTTATGTAAGTTATTAAGCAATTTTGATAATAGACATATGTATAGGTATATACATATTTATATTATAGATGATTTATTCGTATTAATTTTGATGTATAATAACAACAACACAATGTGCGTTGTTATTTTGTGTTGCAACTGAGTCTAACTTCTTATAAAAAAAATGAGTTATAGAAAATTAAATCAATTATATACGCTCAAATAATTAAGAAACTTGACTGCTTTTTGTTCAATCTCTCTTTAGTGCTCTATTTAAGGTAAGCTAGAGTTCTGTAGGAACCTTGTTGGAATACTCACTAGTTTGCTGGCGCCACACGCCTGCAAAATGGGGTTGTCAGACGAAGTTATCTACAGAAAATGTCAAGAGCAATGCACAAAGGTAACAACGGAGCATCTCTTCTGCACTTGTCCACGGTGAAAAGGCAACGTTTAAAACATTTGGAGGGCCCAACGTACTGGTACTCAATCTGGTCTACTATATGTGCGGTTCATTAGCTAACCAGTATAACCTATTTTAATCTAATTCATGCTAGAAGTTTATTCGATTTGCCATTTTCCGAGCATTGAAAGGCTGTTAACAAGTGAGTTTTACAGTTTCTCAGAGGGTCTTGTCTTGATATGAAGTTTGATATTGCTCAATGTGAAAGTTATCACAAAATTAGCCCCTTCATTATACATATGTATGTTACAGTTACATATTTGAAAATAGCGGACATAGTATATGCTTTATTTTAGTTTTGTCTCTTATAGATTCATAATCGGTAGCTATGAATACACAAAAACTGTGAACGGCAGCGATCCTTAATCCATAACAAGGTTACGATTTTTCTAATTGAAGGTATACAATGATATGGTCCTATTTAAGTCTATGAAGTAAAGTTAAAATTCTTATCGTGTAACTGTTGTAAATGCTGTTTGAAAAATAACGAAGTGTAGATATCTCTACATATTATCGCTTATGCGAGGTTAAGACCAAAACATCTCGGATCACCTTTGAATTTCCAGCTAATCTGGCGGAAATATAAATAAAACGTCTCAGCGGATTTGCAATAGGTTCAATGCGTTGACACTTCACAACTAGTAATTACTGAACGTAACAGTGTAAGTTCGACGCCTCCCTCTTGAGGATGAACCAAATATCGACAGTCGTGGGACTTGTCAATCAATTAATAACACCGTATTATTTCCTCTATTTTATTCGAGATATATCGGAGGATATATAAAAACATGTTTACATGTTTGACATATAAACTTTTTGCATTTAATTTCCAATCAAATAATAAATATGAACCTTTAACAAATGACGACTGGAAATTGCTCGCAGTATCAAAACTACGTGGCAACATATACAAAAAAAAAATACAAAAAAAATACATATTAAATACTTTTGTATTCTTTAAATACTCACATTTAAACACATTATAAAGAAGTCGATGGTGAATATAAAGCCAACTACGGGACCGAAGTTCATGATTTGTGTAAATGATGAATAGATTAAGTAAAGAATTTCAATCAGCACATCGCAGAGCATGCAAAGAATCCAGGGCAACAGAAGTTGACGACGATTCTGAGCAAAAAAAGTATGTCTTTAATGTTCTTTTTTTTTTGTTTGCTTTTAAAAATTTAAATTACCTTTTTCAGACCCACGAATGTTAAGAGCGACGATATGACGATGAAGAACGAGTAAATCAAAAAGAGAATATTAAATACAACAATAGCTGAAACAGCAAAAGCACATTTTTAATATAGTGTTACTAAAATTATAAAAAATTTTGAAATTGATAAACTATTTTACTCACTCTAAACACACACTCACCCGGTGCTATCTCTCCCTTAGCCAAGATGCTTTCTCCTAATGGTTGCTCTATACCGCCAGCCAGAAACTCCCGTTCATCGTAAACAGTAATGAGCATAACAACAGTGGAGAAACCAAAGTACACCTACACTTATAAAGTAATTAATGTATTAATTACTATCTTGCAACCTGGCATGAGTAGTAAGAGGTATTTGAAAATAAATCTTACTTATAACTTTGTGGTAATTTCATCTTCTATTTTGGTCTTCAAGTATTATATTTATATAATCAATAAAATTACTGTTGCGTGTACAGTACCTTTATATTAAGTACAATTATAACACGTGTATGTTTACATAGCAATCTGTAGGATATTATGTGTGCAAGCTTGTCCCCAACTACTAACAAACAGAAGCCAAATCCTAATGCCCCAAAGTGAAAGGGGATCAGAAGCAACCAAACGGCTATTAAGCTAATACCCTCTTTCTATTATCAGATTAAAGAAAATCGGTAAATCAACGAAACCACAAATTCATGTACCCTGGATATATGAAGTGACACCCAGAAGGAAATGTGTGTTGAAATGGACCACAGCCACGCTTACTTTTATATTACACAATTTTAGACGTCATTTCCAGTATACAAATCAAGAATCAATTAATATATCAAGATAACACTTTGTAAGAATAGTACCTTTGAGGTGTGCCATCTTGTGTCTAAAAAGTTACCAAATCGAACTAGATCTGCTCAAGTCCCTAGATATTGAATATGTGAACACAATGCTTACAGTTGGCCGAAAAAACGGTGAATGTGTGAGATAGTAAATTGGAATTCAGAAAGAATCTCCTTCTGATAGAAGTTGTCTTTGAGTTACAAATCGATTAAATTGGTTAAATATTTCCCTTAGCCCCCTTAGTATATCTAATATAGAGATTTTCGAACTTCCACGTGACTTTATACCGCACATATTGGCGAATATGTAAGCTATCTTAATAAAATTAGGAGATCGTGTTTTTCTTGTAACGGTGCACATTTGTGCATATAGTAATTGAAATCAGGTGAAAACTCGGCTTGGCTTCCTTATAACTAAGAAGCCTTATGTACCTGAAAGTACTTCCCTGACTTTAATCATTGCAAGTTGTAAGTGTGTGGAATGTTCGTTAACAGAACTTAGCTCTTTTGACTTATTCGGACGTAGATATTTTGGTAGCCAAACCAAGCAATTCAGGTACTTGTTTTTCAGGTCAACTGATTTTCCAAGAATTTTTTCGTTTGAGCTAATTTTAGCGAGACATGTTCGCTATTATTACAAGACATGTTCTTCTTTTGCAATTTTGGACAAAGACGCCACGTTAGAAAATTTCCATGAAACGTGTTTTTTATGTTTCTTTATCCGCCAACAATTAGGTAGTTCAATAGTCAATAGTCAATAAACTGTTGTACACTGCGTATGAGTGCCCTTGTTTCAATTAAGCACAACTGCACGTTGATAGTCTGACCTAGACAAACATAAAAAAATAACGAAACGTGCCATAAAGAGAAATGCATTTATATATTTCAGTCGTCTGTTTATTTGTATACGGCTTTTGACCAGCAATCACTAGATTTGACGTTAAAAGCAAAATACTCTCACCAGAGAGAAACTATTCCGAAGGATGAAGTTAAACTGTACTGGTGTACACTGATATTGCAATTTACCATTTTTGAGGCGGTTAGGATACGGTGTGCATTTGTGGCTGAAAGCATTGCAATTTTACTTCATTCTCTTGCAAGTGGGTGTTAATCGTATCAAAACGTTTCGTAAGCGGTCGGAAACATTTATGGCTAAAGCAAGGGTAATGTGTGCAAATAAGAGAAACGTGGCTGCCAAAACGTTGCCTATAAAATTACATACATATGCCTTCGTATGTAAAAATCGATTGGCATGTATTTCCATATTAGGGCAGTTCTTAAACGCAGAAAAAACACTTTTTTAAGATTTCCTTAGCCCGTACAGCACTGCTATCACAGTGAAGGTTATCGTGTATAAATTTTTCACCTTACTAAATATGGTTAAGATGCGTCACAGGGTTGAGTTAGTGCTATGTATAATAAAAAAATACTTAATATTAAACTTTTCATCGCCAGTACTATCGTCAGAATATTACCTATACATTTTTCTTCGTACGGAAAATCTACATAATTTTTACGCTTCATACAGAATTTTGACTTTTTAGCGTCCTTAATAGGAATCTAAATGTCTATGTTATATTCTAGACCATACTTTTTTCCATTGTAGGTTTAAAAGAAAAATATATGAACTTTATTTTCCGTGAGTTCAAAGAAAAGTTCAAGCCGTGATTGCCGGACGACAGAGCTGAACTAAATTTCATATCTTAAATCTGAGAATATAGAATTCATTATGAACATCTGAAAATTATACTGACAAAAAATTGCTTACTGTGTTGTTGATGGCATCAGATAGTATCACCCTAATGACTTTATATATTGGCTCACATGCTGTACAGTGTGTATTAGAAACCTTTTCATATGTTTCATAACTAATTGCTCTGTTAGGGAGATATTGTAAAGTTTTGTTGCCGTAAGAACCCCTACTTCTACTTACATACATATGTATGTAGCTAAATAAGTCTGAAAAAGCTGATTAGGAGCACACTTGAAACCTGATAAATGTAAATGATGAAGGAAAAAAGAGACGTGGATTTTCAATTTTTAAGGAAAAGGTTAATTTAAGTAGTTGGCTATTTAGGATACGCGATGAACTAAAAATCTTCTAACACTCAATACATAAACATTAGAGTTCTAATTTAACTATAACAACAGTGGCTTCAAATTCTAACTCTTGGTGGGGGTTATCTAATAAACATACGTGTTAGCCAATTCTTTAATTTTTAGATAAATCAGCATGATATTAGATCCTTTGAAATTTTTACCTCTATTTTCATGTGTAGAACTAATTAAGCAAAAATATTCTGAAGTAATTGCCGGAAAAACGCCAATGTTTTTAAGGAATTTGAGTTCCATGATCACTGAATATTCTAGGCCTGAATAATATTAGTTATCAAAATAAAATCTTAAGTCTATTAATAAGTAATTTACCGTATATCATTGGTAATTTACGAGCCAAATTTCTGACTTTTCTTACGGCTACAAAATTTATACTATACATAGAAATTACATATGACGGCTGTCTCATGTTGGTAGCCTTAGAGAACATCATAGCAATGTGTATATTAAATTAATTGCAATTTATTTAAGAATGTGTAAACTTAAAATTTTATCTAAGGCTATTCGCTACTGCGGTATCAACTCATGTCAGCATTTCTTATGCATTATTAAAATTATTTCGCATTAGGTAGCCATATAAATCTCACCAGTTAACATACAAACGAGTATGTTAATTCACTCGTAAATAATATCAAAGCAATATCGTACAATTTTCTGATTACCTCAGGGAGTTAGATTAACATAAAATCTATAATTACATAAAAAATATCGCTAAGGAGATTTTTATTACTGTTTATAAATGGTTATATCTGTAGCGTGTACTCATTTTAGTTAAAAAGTCAGATGCTTATCAATATTTTGTTCATTGTATTATGTGAAGAAATCATTGTTTTGTGTTTTTGCTTAACTCTTAATAATTTAATGCCAATAACTTATACATTCTAAGAATTTTAAGCAATTTGTTTAGGACTCCAAAACTACTTTTAAGAGACACTTGTTGCGAGACAAGTTTGGAGATTCGATTATTTCAAGAAATTGTGGCATTGAATGGCTTCCAAGAAATTCTGATTTAACACCATTGGACTAATTTTTGTGGGGTTATTTGAGGTCATTGGTATTTAGCGATAAACCAGACTCTCTTCAAGCTTTATAAATCAATATTGAGTGTGCTATTCATAATATACGACTTGATTTAGTGTAGAAAGTACTCGAAAATTGGGTTCGTCGGATTCGCACTTCGAAGGAAGTCCTAACCATAAAAATATTTATTCCTCATTACGGACATCAAAACGAATTTTATGGTATTCGGTTGTCATTGTTAACATATCTACGGCATAATAATATTCGTTGCTTCACAAATATTCATATACATACATATATACTTATATGTATAAGTAAAAAATCTACATAAGTACTTAAGTGCGTAGTTCTTACCAAAGTGTAGGTGGCGCTTGCCATGCTGCCGGTACGCACCGTCTTCCAAAAGCAACAAGACTGCAATATAGCCATCTTCGTGTGTTTCCTTGTGTTCGTTACCTTTTATTGTACATAAGCACAACTTTAAATTCACTTGTCAGAAAGTGGACGGCGTCTTTATGGCACAGAAATAAATATAACCAGTTTGGACAGATCAGTCACTTAAGAGTTCGCATTTTAAAGAAAATACATTAAACGTGCGGATTACTCCCTGTGGGCGTTTTATGATTTAAAATAGCAGATTGGTTGTGATTCCTTATGCTCGTCCGTCCGTCTGTATTTAACATACATACAAATTTTTAAAGTTTATGACATAATGAACTGCTTTAAAATGGTGAATGTGTCAAGCAAATCGGGTGGGCACATTGCGATGTTGCTACAGAGTTTAATAGTTTTATTAACCTAACGGTTGTTTGTATCATCTAAAAGTGTTATAGTATAGTGTTATGTATATATATATAGATATAGTGTTATGTATATCTAACTAATCAGAATAATGAAGGGAGTTGAAATCTAGAATTGGTAAACGTGTTTCTTGGGGAAAAAGTTAGGACAAGTTCGTAAATAAACGTAATCGGAGCACGATCACGCTAACAAAACGCCATGAAACTAAAGTCTATAATGTGTCATAACTAAGTACCAAATAATGCCACGGTACTGTTAAAAACTACTGAAAACGAGATAAATAAATTACTATCTACGTGAGAGGCATTCAATTTTACCACCAAGATGGTATGAAGGGCTTTAAAGGAGCCGATGCCAATATTAGACGCTGGGTATGGCAACGCTCACATTTAGGTGAGGTCATATATCTCAGTACCTGCACCACCGATTTAAACTAAATTTATTGTGTGATATTTTTCTGACGTTCCTTAAGTCCAGTTCGAATATGAGCGAAATCAGACTGCAGTTACGTCTTCTTCCCAATTAACGCAATTTCATATTCCTTCGGATTCTGTCACTTTCCAGTGGGTAATAGTGTATGCAATAAATGTGTAGGGATAAAACTAAGCCCAACTAGTGCTCTTATAGTAGGCCACTTTATGGCTAAAAAGTGTTGAAATCGGACTAAAACAATTCAAGTCCCCAGATACCGAATATATAGTCACATACTATTGCCCTTACTACCAACAACTTATATTAAGCTTAAGTTAATCTCTCACGTCATTGACCAAACTCATTCTTGTCATTGCATTTTAGTTAAAGTTCTTTAATTACAATAACAACGAATTCTCTCACTATTAGCTTATTACTTTGTATTATAGATTTAAGTTATTACAACAACAAACCAGGAGAATGTTCCATACTCTCACTTTGGATTCTAATTGTAAGTTTTGCTCATTGTAAACCTTGATTCGAACTGTTTCATCATTAATAAAGTTACCTTTGAGAACAAAACATTGTTTTCCTTTATTATATGGATTAATAACGGTGCACCTTTGTGCCTAAAATGGATAAAATTGGGTTAAAACCTCCCCAAATTCGCATATAACTAACAAATCTTGTGCACCTGAAGGTATTTCCCTGGCTTTGTTCCTAGCAAGTTGCAAGAGTATGCAATGGTCGGTTATACCCATACTTAGCGCTTCCTTATTTGTATAGTTTTTCTTTTCTTTCTTAAAGCTCACCTTCATACCGTATATATCGGTCGCTAAAAATTATTGTATTTAAAATAATTATCCACAGGCTTAACTAGTTATGCATTTCATAAACTACCTGGGTTAGTTTTATAACAAAACTATATTTTGAGCATGTCAGCGACAGTAAATATATGTCACAGCTTCTAAACTGATTTACCTAACTGAAAAAACTCAATTCAAGCTATCTAATATCTATAAACGCATCTCGTATTAATTGAAAGCTTTTATTCAAAACTGCGAACCTCCATGAATTTTCAATAAATTCCTCCTGTCTTATGTAGGATATATCAACAAAATATTATAATATCTGACAGCTTTGTTTAAAAAGTAGCCGAAATCGGTCAATACCTTAGCCTCCACACACCGAATTAAAACATTTTCTTCTCTCCAATTGCCAAATATGCTTTCCACAATTTGATCATTTGGAGATGGATGCTGGATTTGAGGTAAGGGGGTTGCTTTAGAAGCTTCAAAAACTCGATTTTGTTTTCTTAAATCTTTTTAAAAACAAGAAAAAACGTTAACTTCGGTTCCACCGAAGCTAAATACCCTTCACAGGTGCATTTCTGTTAGTAACTATGTGTTCAGTTTGTATGGAAGCTATATGCTATAGTAATCCGTTCTGAACAATTTTTTTAGAGATTACATTGTTGCCTTAGAAAATAATCTGTACCAAATTTCGTGAATATATCTTGTCAAATGTGAAAGTTGTCCACACAAGAACTTGATTCCGATCGTTCAGTTTATATGGCAGCTATATGTTACAGTGATCCGATATCGGCCGTTCCGACAAAGGAGCAGCTACTTGAAGAGAAAATGACGTTTTCAAAAATTCAAAACGATATCTTAAAAACTGAGGGACTAGTTCGTATATATACAAACAGACAGACGGACATGGTTAAATCGACTCAGCTCAACATACTGGTCATTTATATACATACTTCATAGGGTCTCCGATGCTTCCTTCTGGGTGTTACAAACTTCGTGACAAACTTAATATACCCTGTTCAGGGTATAATTATGTGAGAATATGTCCCCAAAGTTATGGACGGGAATTCGAAATATTGTCGAAGGAAGAGAGGAAAAATAGTGGCCAAGCGTCTAGCAGATACATGAACGCTTGGGAAGAAAGCGAAAATTTGACGCGTGATTTCTCGGTTTTTCATTTTTCTTATTTGGTGGGCAGGATAGAAAAACACTCAACGTCGTATGGGGTTGGGGTAAAGTCTTTGTCTATGACATTAAATTATATTCTATTTAAACTAAAATAAACTTAGAAAAGTCAAGTTTAAGCATATTTTTAAACAACGTTTTTGTCATTTTCTAAAATTTTTTAGAATTACTAACTATTTTTGGAATTTTCTTAGTTTAGATAAGTAATAGCAAATATGATTCTCTTTGAAATTTATGTTTCAGATAGAAAGTGCGACCTGCATCCAGCCCGCCGTCCAGAAAATGCACATGCGAGATGTATTGGGCAATTGCTTCCCAAAGGCAGAATATAAAAGATTTCGTATCCAAAAAATGTTCGGATGAAGTTCAAATATATAACTATAAACCCTAGAAATTTCATAATTTAATCAATTATTTCTTTCCCTCCCAAAATAATGCTCAAAAAAATAGATATTTAAAGCCTTTAAAGCAGGCTCTCTCCTTAATTCAATGAGCCACAGATATGCTTCGGGCGAACAAATTTTCTTTTTGGTACAAAATCCTTCGAGAGCACAAAAAGAGAAAATTTAATACATTCACTTTTCAACCAGGAATAATTATGCCCAGAGGGAGAGAGAAAACTAATTAATTATTAAATTAATTACGCTTTGTGTACGCTGATAATCTCACAAGCTTGTCAAAGGCCAAATACCAACTTTTTAACTTTTGGGGCAAGCAAAGGACGCACTAAGCTCAGTTTTTGTTAACAAAGAATAATTATAACAAAATCAGCAGGAAAAGTTTTCGCGAGGCACGTAAAAATATCACATTTTCAGCATGTTACTAAATTCTTAAAATTTATATGTAAATACAATTATTATTCCAATTTATATTTCTGTATATTTTCCGAATAGTTTCAACTTTATTTATTTACATAAAAATTATGAAGATCTAAAATTACACAGCAGGGCTATTAACCATATACACCCCCAAACAGTTAGTATACACTTTAGTAGAATGTTTTTGTCACAATTTATGTGGCAATATAATTTTTGTTGCTTTAGTTTTCGACATATTCGCTTGCGCCTGTCACATACATATGTAATTATTTTTCTTTTTACTATTGCCGCGTGTTACTTTCAAAAAAAACTTGAGAAATAAGCAAGAAACACTCTCATACACAGACCTCATGGCCACAACAAGATAAATGGACGTCATAGTCACAACGTTACAATAAATCACTCAAACAAATTCTGTTAAACACAGTTCCGCTATTTTTGTCTTCTCTTGCAAAACGAAATTCGAAAAAAAACATCTACGACAATGCTAGCGAATATTCTGTGTCTTTCCGACTATCACGCGGTACCTCTAAATCGCACGAAATCAACGACAGGACTAACTTTCGATGACTCGCAACAGCGTTGTTTTATTTTTCCCCGGTTATTGTTGTCGCAGTGGATTTTTGTGAATGAATTCTTGTGTTGTGAAATGAGGAAATGTAAACAAATACGTAAAAGCTGTCTGCTTGTGGGATGCTCGTGAGTTGTCGTCCATCGCTGGTTGGAGCTTTCGCTCCATTACTTACAAATAGACATGTATGAGTGTAAGTACCTTTAAATATACTTGTACTATTGGCTCTTGTCTATGTAGTAATCTTGAAGTTTCTCCACTCAGAATTTTGGGACTTAAAACGCATACACTATGTAGAAAAAGTTTGCATACCCACTTATTTACATATACAAGTTTTTGTATTATATCCTGTATATCCAACAGTTTTAAAAATCTTAAATTTTGCTCATTTTCTACCCGAGAGGTGCTCATTTGTTGGAACCGCTGGTACAGCATTACATTTCTATGAAGAGTTAAAACTTAAGCAAAATTATACCAACAGAATATATTAGAAGAATGGTAAAGCAGTTAAGCAATCCCCATTTTAATGGACAGCATGGTAACTTTCAGCGAAATTCTTCCCCAACACACGACGCAAAAAAAGAAAAATTAATAGTAACTTCAGAGAAATATTCCACGTTACATCGCTGCAGTGATCAGTAGTCATCTTGAAGTCCCAATTTGAACCCAAAAGCCTACAGTTTTTGGTCGGTGTCGTAGAACATGCCTTTTCGAATACCCCATAGAAATTTGAAAGCTCTAATAAAATGTGTGTCCTATTTATCAATGGCCGAATCTTCTGAGGCATTGTGTGAGAGCAGATGATGACCATTCCAAAAAAATTGTATATATCGCTCAATTAATAAATTTGAACGAGCCATAACAACTATAAATATCAGTAGCACTTTGGTTTGGAAAGTGGGAAAGTCGAAAATTTCAGAATTCCAAATAACAATTTTCTTGTGTGATGTCTCATTTATATAAAGTACTCGTATTCAAGTCGCCCTCTGCTTATGAAGACACAAGGTCAATTACTATACTGATATTGTTATGTTGAAATACATGGTGCAAAAAAAGTTAAAACATTTTCTAAACTATTGCCGAAAAGAGATTGTGAAGGACCTTTACTCATCTAGGCGATTTGGCTAGACTTTAAATAATGCCCCTTATCGGGTATTTCATAGACTCCTAACGCTTTGTAGATTTAGAATTATAGCTAATGTTCATTAAAAAATCGTACTTGATTACATTAGAATTATCATCAGTTGTGAATGAAAAGCTCAATCTTCACTCTACATTAAGCAACTGTAGCAAATCATGGTAAATACACAATATGTTTTCGAAAAATCATTTTATTGGAACCCTAAATTAATATTTATTGTTCTAACTAAATTAAAATATAAATTGCGTTTATTTAATCCATTTAGAAGCATTAAAGTCATTAATTATTTAAGTGTTTCCACAAATAGGTTTTGATTAAGGATTTAAAATTAACTACAGTTCTGGAAAATGAAATTCAATTAAACTGTTTTGGCGGTTTTATTGATTTTGTAGTTTTATGCGAGAACATATGAGTGGTACATTACCCATATAACCTAAAATTATTTAAATACATGTACTGTGGGCAAAAAGTAGGTAGACTATTTCATAATTTTAAAATTCTTAATTTAGTTTTCAACATCTTGTTCGTCTCCTAAAAGTAATGCCCCTTGGTCCAAATACAATTGTGCTGACGTGTTTTCCAATCCTCGAAACAGTTGTTAAAGTCAATTTACGGAATGAATCTTTGACAATGCGCGTTTGAGTTTCCTGGCAAAAGTGCTATATCAAGATACTCAGCCGATCATCTGTTTCCACATCGTAAGCATAGATCTAAAACCGTCAGCTGTAGTACATAATACATTTCATGACATCCCAATAGTCGGAAAGCATTGTTTTACAGAAATTTTTTCGAAAAAAATGCTTGAGTTTGGAACCAATCAAGCTTTTAAATTTTTTTATGCCCAAATGATCTTTCAAAATTATTTTCACTGATCCTTTCGATATTTCAAGATCTGTTAATTCTCGTTTCTCAAGCACTAATTTCTTTATTTTATTGGCGTATTGATCTTCAGTTGATGTTGCCGTTTTGGACGTGGTTTGTTGTCAACGCGTTCTCGATCTCCTTTGAATAATCTTTATCTATCAAAAGAACTTGCTCGCGATAAGCAATTTACTGAATAATTTCACTAATTGTAAACATTGCCGAATGCACTTTGTGTACTTCAGAAAGACAATTGTATACCAAACTTCCCCTTATTTATTGGAGTAGACACCGCCTACATTTATAGCCGAGTTTACAACAGCGCGCCATTCGTACTTCCTTCTCACTGTTTGGTGCCAATTGGAGTTTCCAAGTGTAGCCAGGTGCTTCTCCACCTTCCTCTATTTCCCCCAGCGGGTACTCCGTCGAATACTCTCAGAGTTAGAGTGTTTTCATCCATTCGGACGACATGACCTAGCCAGCGTAACCACTCTTAATACGCTGAACCATGTCAATTCAGCTCATCGTTCCATCGACTGCTGAAGTTTACTTTATGCCAATATATACATATAAAAAAAATTTTCGGAGCAGAAATAGAATAGATTTTCTAGGTTTTTTATATCACATTACGTTTGAGGTCTGTAAACAAAAAAATGTTGCTTGGTCTTCATTCCGTATGACAAGGTGGACGCGTAAACAATTTGGATGCCAAATCATGCAATTTATGTAGAGATCATTTATTTCAGGTACAGTGCATTGTCTCGCTTTTCAGACCACTGTACCACTATAAACGCTTGTGGAGAGCCCGAATTCAACTCAACGTTTTGTTTGAATTCAACATTTCGAGCGACCACAAATATTTCGCATGCTGGGTTGCAAGGCACACCATTAAATAGTTCAAATTGAATTCTATTGGGTTCAATGAATTTCAATGAAAATCTGCCATGTAACCGCCACTTATTTCCAATTTAAACCTCCAAGCCCCTTTCGCATTGCCAATATTATGTGACGCATATTAATTACTTGTATGTGTTGTTCGTGTATGTGAGTGTGTGCAATAAAAGCTAAACTAATGAAAGCAAGTTTAATTTGCATACAAATTTTGTGTGTTTGTGTTGCTGAATAGTTCACTGAATTTCCAGGACAATTATATTTTAAGCGCCTGTTTAAAAATAACACATACATATGCTTGCGTGTGTGGTTGTGCGGATTTCTCACAAAACTAGAGTGTGATTATTATTGCATACCTAAACAACAAAACTTAGTTATATACTCATTTCTCTACTAACTAATAGAAATTTTAATATGACTTTTATAATTAAAAGGAAATTTGTTGTTTTGCTAATTACACTTCTCTATAGAAACTAATTTAATAAAGCTGAGATTATGTTCCGTAAATTACGTATGTTCTTCTAATAAGCATTTGGTGTTATTTTTAATTCATTTATTATAATCAAGCGTAAAATCTAATCAACTACTCTTCACTGATTTCTGTTTTCGATATAATAATATATTATAATATATTAAAGGGAGAAAAAGAAGAAGATCATAATTATATCTCTCTCGTATTCGGTATATCTAATAAATATGTTGAAATATTAATTTTTTATAACATAAAAGGTCATAAAAATATCCTTATCTTGATTTTGATAGATCACTTCGTAAAGCAGCATGAGTGGGCTGATCTAAAACATTTGCTCAATGAGCGTTGCTTTGAACAAAAATCCCTTCCAAATTTCATGAAGATGTCTAGAAAAATGCAAATGTTTTCCATAAAAAAGTTGAACTTGATCGTATGTAAATTAAAAAAAAACTACTAAATTAGTTTTTAATACGAAAGGGTGTATGTTAGGGTGATTCAAAAAATTTTTTTTTTTTTTTTTTGCAATTGGTACTCGCAAAAATAGGTTCCTAGACACCTCTAAGAAAGCCTCTCCAAATATGAGTTTTTAATTGTAACGGGAAGGTCCTCCGCCTAACGGTTTTCTATTTTTTCTTATTATCAGATAGAAAAATTTATATCTCGCTTCCAACTACTTGAAAAAATATTTTGTTAATTAGGTTTTGTAGGAAATTGAATGCTCTAAAATATGGTCTCTTATGATTTTTTCGTAAACCCAACCGTTTAAAAGATATTAACGGTTGAAATTTGACTATTTTTGGAAAAATTTTTTATTTCTTATGAATTTTATAACTCAATGAAAAAAAATTATTATGAATAGATTTTTGGAGAGGCTTTCTAAGAGGTGTCTAGGAACCTATTTTTCAGAGTACCAAACGAAAAAAAAAAAATTTTTTTTTTTTTTTCAATTGGTACTCGCAAAAATAGGTTCTCGTAAACGCTTAACTTAATCGAAATATCGTAGTAGACCATTTTTATAGAGCAGTAAATTTCCTACAAAACTATGTGTATCATCATTCATAATAATTTTTTTTCATTGAGTTATAAAATTAATAAGAAAAAAAGAATTTTTTCAAAAATAGTCAAATTTCAACCGTTAATATCTTTTAAACGGTTGGGTTTACGAAAAAATCATAAGAGACCATATTTTAAAGCATTCAATTTCCTACAAAACCTAATTAACAAAATATTTTTTCAAGTAGTTGGAAGCGAGATATAAATTTTTCTATCTGATAATAAGAAAAAATAGAAAACCGTTATTCGGAGGACCTTCCCGTTACAATTAAAAACTCATATTTGGAGAGGCTTTCTTAGAGGTGTCTAGGAACCTATTTTTGCGAGTACCAATTGAAAAAAAAAAAAATTTTTTTTTAATCACCCTAGTGTATGTGATCCCAAACAGTATTCAAAAAATCGACCAGCATGTTAAATATTTTCGTGTAATTTAAGCTTTTTTGCTTAGTCTGAGTGGGATTAAAGTGCAAACAAATCGCGGTTTTAAACTTCAAAAGCATTATAATCTGACTTTTGGGCGAAAATTGAAATGCGAGTGAAATCAATTGCCCAGTAACACACATGCAAACACGGACTTATTTTAGCGCATTCTCACTCAACACCTGCAGCTTTTGCTTGGCCAGCACTCATACGCACTGGTGGTCAACAACTGACCTGCCGTGGCTTCGGTGGCTGTAGTAGATAACTAGTTTAGCGAATCAGGCTGACACAAAAGGCCACGGTTTACTTATGTTTAACCAAATGCGTGCAATAAATAAATTAAATTAAAATCTATCACGCACAAACTTTTAGCCGATTTTAAGAGAAAATGTTCAGTGAACAGCGTTGAATGTGCAACCTGAATGCAAATGAGCATCTAGATTGGAATACACAGCTACATTTGTATGTGTGTACAAATATGTATATTTTGTGGTATCTACAAAGAGCGCAATCGAAAATATGTAGCCAATCTGTTGCATAAGCAATTCAAAGGAAATGTTAGTTCACTGAACGGTCCCATTGCCAGTGAAATTTAATCCATATGCAGTTCGCTGAAACGCTGAAAACTCTTATTACGAATATTGTTGTTGTTTTTTGTTGTAAAAAAGTACAAAGCCAAAGATTAAGCCAACTTTTCTTTTTTCAACTGAATCAGGATTAATCTGAAATTGCATTTGTTTGCTTGATCTTTAGAAGCTTAAATATTTTTAAATGCACAAAAAGGCAAAACAACTTTTTACACATAAGTTCCAATCATCCAAAAGACACACAACAGGTTAGCTACCAAGGGAGCAAGGGATAATTAAAGATTTAAGAGAAATAAGAGCGCACGCTACTCACAAAATTTAGGGCCAGGCCAATATCTAGGACACATCTATCAATTGGAGAAAAAAATTGTTTAGCGGCATGGACCTTTTATTTCATATAAAATATTTAATAATAAGCCAATACTTCGCTACGAGAATGGCTTCTGCAGACTTTCTAAACTTCTGTGCCTTTTTTGCTACGTAACCGACATTATCTTTGCAACAACCCGACTAGTGTTGTTATCAATTTATGTTAACTGTTATGAGGGCACATACGTCTATATTAATCACGAATATATATAACCTAGAGTCACCCTTCACCATATATGCAAGTCTTTCTAAAGCTTTCACGTTGTTTACATTAACTGAATATATTAAACTGTTATTATGTGTCAAACCGCATTAGCTTAATGCATTTTTTAATAAACTTAGCGGAAACCCGGCCAACAATATGTTATAAATTCTAGCTATCGCTTAGCTGCTTTTGCAGTCAAATATAAGCACATACCATTAAAAATTCGCTGAAATATTGAAATGCCATGACCTTTAAAACAAAGGTATTTATGTACTCGTGTATATAAATGTCAACCCAGCTCAACTTCGTCTGAATATGTGGATGAAATTCCCTTAAAATTCGTAACGACGATTTCGCGTGGAAATATTTATAATGAACTTAAGATTTTCATATATATTTCAAGCATCGAATGCTCGAAAACTCTACGAAAAGATGCGACGACTAACAGAAGGTTTCAAGAGTGGAGCATACACTTGTACAACCCCCCGAGGTGATCTAGTGACTGATGCTCAGAGCATACTGAAATTATGGAGCAACACAGGCTGGAGAAGTTGAATTAAAAATTTTTCAGTGAAAGCAAAACATCAAGAAATGGTAAATGAAGCGGTCATTCCATTATCCGACTATGAAAAGTTCGAATAGCAATTACCTGTCTGAAGAACAATCAAGCGGCGGTAGCGAAGAACTGATAAGGAGAATGCATCAGCTTCTTTGTAAAATATGCTCGAACGAAAGCATGCCCAACGATCGGAATTTAAGTGTTCTCTGCCTAATCCACAAAAAAGGAAACCCCACAATCTGCGCCAACTACCGTGGGAGAAGCTTTCTCAACATCGCATATAAGATTCTGTCGAGAGCAAACACTGTGATAGATTAAAGGCCACCGTCAACATATTGATTGAACCTTATCAGTGTGGCTTCAGATCGGATATTCACCATACTACAAAAACTAATACCATATAGGTATGCAAACTGACGTAGAGCAAAACCAAGAGCGCATAGTTTCTCCAGATTGGACAAAGAAGCGAAGCAAATGGGTGTCATGGTAAACGAACTGTTGACAGTCATAACATCAAAGTCGTAGCAGCATTAACGCCTGCAACAATGTCAAATTCAACGCAGAATAATTCTTGCCAACAGGTGCTACTTCGGACTGAATCGGCACTTGAGGAGTAAAGTTATTTCTCGACGAACAAAAACCAAACTTTATAAGTCACTCATAATCACCGTCCTGCTATATGGTGCAAGGGCATGAACGATGACAATCATCTGATGAGGCGGCATAACGAGTTATCGAAAGAAAGGTTCTGCAGAAGATTTATGGTATATTGCGCTTTGGCAACGGCGAATACCGCAGTCGATGGAATGATAAGCTGTACGATATACGAGGACATTGACATAGTTCAGCGGATTAAGAAACAGCGGCTTCCCTGGCTAGGTCATGTCGTCCGAATGGATGAAAACACTCCAGCTCTGCGAATATTCGACGCAAGTATCCGCCGGTGAAAGCAGAGGACTTGGTCCGTTGGAAAGACCAGGTGAAGAAGGATATGGCTTCGCTTGGAATCTCCATAAATATATCATTATGTTATATTTCGTATAACCGATTTTATAATACCCAAATTTCGTGCGGAGTAACAGTTTGACTCAGAAACTAAATGTGCAAAGCCAATCACTAAAGTAAGTCAGAAAATAAACCTTAATTAAGTATACTAAGAATTGTTAAATTTAATTAAAGAGTTTAGTGCAATAACTTAATTAAGTAATTTTGACTTTAATAATGAAATATCATAAAAATAATTATCAATTTCGCGTATCCGCAGGAAACAGTTATAGGTACTTTCGTCAATTCTTAATTTATGCTGAAAAAGCTAAATTACTTTAGTTCGAAACAGATTTCCCACAAAAATTTACTGAAGAAAATTTCTAGTAAATAAAAGAAAAATTGATTCTTCAGAGCTTTCTTTGGCTTTGGTTTTGTGAGGTTATGAGTAAAGCGTTCTGTATTTAGTCACATGCAAAACTCTTGTCACGAAATAATAGCAAACAGCAAAAGCCGAAAACGTTTTAACTTGCCAATGCTAAATTCATGCCTACGTGTGTATGTTTATATATGTATGTGTTTCTCTAATGCTACTTCAATAGATGTGGCAAAATTGAGGTAAACCTCAGTGATATTTATTCTCAAGTGTACTTTATTTATATATGGCAAAGCATACATACTATATATCTCTAAAGCTTTCCCAAAGCATGAGGACATATAAACTGGCTTAAAAAGGCAGTTTACAAGTTTAAAAAAAAAAAAATCTTTCAATTTGGTACAATGATATAAAGTAGGTTACGATCTCTTTAGAGATATTATAGTACATATATAACGGAGGGATAACATTATTTGGCCAAACATGGGCCCATATTTATATAAAAAAGTATTGTCGTTTAATGTAAAAATATCGTGAAGAAGTAGTCGAGAGTCTAAATGCCAGATAGAAATTACCAAAATATTCCAGTCCAAATTAAATTACGTATATTTGTATAAATATCAAAAGGCAAAAAATTTATAAATGGAAAATTTTCTTGAAATTAAATATTTGATTTGTAAATGAAATGTTGGTCTTAAATTCACCGTTTTTCCGCTTTTTGGTTCCTTATTAGCAACAAAAATTCTTTAAATAACGAAAGCAAATTAACTGAAATAATATTTCCCAACCGTTATGTATATTTAAAAGCATATCTAAAACGAAAACAAAGCAAACATTGGGATTAGGAAATGTAAGCAAATGTTAAACGGAATATTTCATCAAATGAAAAGTTCAAAGGGTTCGCGTATCCCATCATGTTGCCTTGGTTGCAGTAACGGAAGTTGCCAAATACACTTACTTTGTGTATACTCATTAACAAAGGCGTGTTTATATGTGAATAAAATGACAGTGTGAGCCATATTTTAAATAAAATTTTTAGTTTCAGAAAGCTGTATTAACAATCAAACAAAACCACATCCGAATGCGATTTTCTCAGGAAAATATTGGAGCGTTTTAAAAAGAATAAATCCTTTTTCATCAGGACAATGCACCGTGTCACAAGAACATTTTGACAATGGCTTAAATCCATGAATTAATGTTCGGATTGTTGGAGCATACACCATATTCATCAGATTTGGCCTCCAGCGACTTTCATTTGTTTCCAGAACTCAAAAAATTTATGCATGGCAAGCGTTTTTCATCAAATGAAGAGGTCATAACGGCTGTTGAAGCGTAATTTGGAGACCTTCCGGATTCTCACTTCAGGCATGGGATCCACAGATTGGAGGAACGATGGAGTAAGTGTATTAATGTTCTGGGAGATTATACTGAATAATAAAGTGAAATTGTGTTTTTCTTATCAAATGGGAAGACTTATTGAACAACCTGGTATGCTTTAAACCTTAAATAAACAATTTATATATAGAATATATACATATAAGAACGCTTAAATTTTAAAATTAAAGTTGTCATAATATTAACAAAGAGAGGGAAAGCATATGCAAGCACATTTGTCACTGCTTAGGCAATGTGATTACTATTGCTTCATATTAAGTTCAATATTTTTTTACGTATTGCTAAGTATTTTGGTAACTCCACTTGATTGCTATGACCTGGCGGGCTACACAATAAACATAATTGACATCTCAACAGCGAAGTTTAGTTGACTGTTAATAACATTTCTGCACCAACATTCCCCAATATCTGCAGCAACAGTTAATTTTTCATACATTTTATTTACGGTATACCACCTTTCTCATTTCCTCACACTCTCTGTCTCTTTTTCTCTTTATATACAGACGGCTACTTCAAATCGAAGAATAATCCTTAATTTTATTGTTGCATAGTCGCGGCCATTATCTCCTCTTGTTATGCTTACACGTGGGACATTAAAATGGATTGGGTCCTCTTTGATGCCAAGGTTGGTGATAATCGCTTTTTGCATGAAGAAAGTGTCTACTCGTCGGCGGTAAGTGCTTGGCGGAATTACAACCCTCACACACTCGCACATTCGTATAATAATATGCAGAGATATTTCAAATTGGAGTATCTAGCTGGCAACATCTCTTTGATTACAACTCAAACACTTTATAGTTTTCAGTTATAAATTGACATTAGTTTTTGCCCAATTAGGTACCAATTTACTTATTGTTTATGTATTGTACCATTTTTTTGTATCTAACGGCGTATTTTCTATTTATTTATTTTGCACAGTGGTTCTTCCGCTTTGGTATTGCGGAAAATTTAGTGCTGCGTTCCGGTTGGACCGTATCGATGAGCTTAGTTGAGGCTGGTTATATGGAGTTATATGGTGACGAAATGATGACCATATTCCGCCCGTCGGAGGTGTTTCGTTGTTTCATTTAGAGCTATTTCAGCTTGGAAAATGAACATTTGAATAATTGCGGTAAATTTCGTGCAGTACGTGATATTTCGGTGGCGCCCATGGGTTGCTCGGATCAAGGGAGTACTTCTTTGCTATGTGCGTTAAGTTCATTATTTATTAAATGTAGGAATAATTTTAAGTTAGGTATAGGAATTCCGGAAGGCGTACTGATAAGTCAATTCTGAAGACATCAAAATTACTGGAACGGAGTCAACGAATCTAAAATTGTGCATGATTGGCACTCACTATATCAGAACCGTATCCATTAATTTTCAGCCGCTGGAATTGGCTTTTTGCTTTTATCCAAGAAACTCTATAATATTAGGTTGTCAAAAAAGTCTTGCGGTATTTTCGCTAGTTGGCGCTGAAAGCGCGTAGTTCTAGTTTTATTCGTCGCATCGGGTCATGCCATATCTATTTGGAAAGCTCATTTCATGCGCTAACACGTGTTTGATTGATTGTCGTTGCTTTTAAGTCGTTCGTGAGTTATAGCGTTACAAACATGGATCAAAATAAAGAGAAAATACGGCATATTTTACAGTACTACTACGATAAAGTCAAAAATTCATCTCAAGCCGCCAATAAAATTTGTGCAGTTTATGGACCCGATACAGTTTCCATTTCCACCGCACAACAATGGTTTCAACGTTTTCGTTCTGGTGTAGAGGTGATCGAAGATGCGCCACGCTCCGGAAGGTCTGTCGTCGAAAATTGCGATAAAATCGCTGAATTGGTCGAAATAGACCGACATGGTAGCAGCCGTAGCATCGGTCAAGAGCTGGGCATGAGTCATCAAAAATTCATTTCAATTTCAATAAAAAAAAATTCAATAAAAATACCGCAAGTCTTTTTTGAAAACCCATTATATTGCACATTTTTATTTTTGCTGGTATATTTTAAGGATTCGTATATAAAAAATGATAATTATTTAATTATTTACATTTTGTCAGTATATTAAGTTACATATTCTAATTTAATTTAGTTAACACTAATATATTCAACGAACACAAGACTAACGAAATCTTTGAAAAATATATTTCATTTCTATAATATAAACTGTCTCAATAGCTCCAAGTGTTTACCTATCAATTCCATTAGTTGAATAAATAACACCTCTCATTACTAAGTCAAACATAACAACGCCAAAGTGGCACATATTAGTTGCCTAGAAAGTGAAAAACATTTTGCTGTGTGCTATGTTTTTGTACTCTAAGCCACACTTATATGTGGTAAGTGTTTAGTAAGTTCACAACTCACGTAAGTGACGCGTCAAAGGTCTGTTGTGTTAAAGTCGCTCAACTCATGCCAGTTGGGTAAACTGCACATGTGTGCTGAACGGAATTGCCGAAGATTGTTTCTACGCCTTGACAATATCCTTAGCCAATGCTAGCATTCTTCTTTTCTACTCAAGAAGCTACTAATGTGTCGGCTATAAAACTGATCAATCAAAATCTAGGGCTTCCATTGAAAGCTTATTTATTTTACAAGATATACTTATTAACGAAATTTGAAACAAATTATCTTTCTTAACAACGCTATAATTTCCGAAAAACTTCTTTAGATCGAACCACTGTATAGCTGTCATACAAACTGGGCGGTCGAAGTTAATATGGAGATTTGTATTCTCCTTTGTTCAGAGCAGTCGAAATTAATATTTTTTTTCCTATTTTCTTCTTATATATGAAGGTTAATTTTCTCTAATAAATTCGATAGGTTAGTTTTTGGCTCACCCTATTATGTGTGTATATATTTCCAAGTGTTGTTGTGCTCGTAGTGTCAATAAAATAAAATATTGATTGCGGCAAATACTGATTTATTGCAATTTGATTATTTTTATCTTAAGTTAAATAAATCAAGTTTAGGAAGTCTTAAATAACAGCACATACTTACACAAACTCACTTAAATAAAATACCTACATAGCGTACATAAATGCCACTTTATTTACATATACACACATACGTACTTCCTCATATATAACGGTAAAAACATTTGTCCTTATATAGACAAATGTAATTGTGTCTGTCCTACATCTTTGGGTTGCGTTAACAATATTTTCTTTCAAACATTTACTTCAGAGTTGAGCATTCAATCTTATTTTGATGCTGGCACGACTTCGACAACTTTCAAAACTTATTTCCGGCGGTGTCACTTGTACGAGGAGAGTTCACAAAGCTTTTGATTTGCAACGGAAAGGGAGTGAAATGACATGTCAGCATCTTATTTTTGTTCAACTAAGAGCAATCGTTATTTCCTTTATAGATAACATACTTCACTATTTAATATGAATTCATCGGCTGCAATATATATATAATATATATATTTTTTTTGGAAAAGTTTCCAGTGAATAATGACAATTCCGATTACATACATAAATGCTTATATACATATATGTTTTCCTAACGTTACTCAATTAGCTTCTCGTGTATTCTAAATATTTTAAGAACATTTCTAACTGTTTTGATTCCATAAGAAGTTTGTTTACCTTGATTTATAATAATTTATGAACTTATGTACATATATTCTCGTTTGATTTTGATCATCTAATTAAGTCAGCTTTTCAAACTGGCATCTTTGCATTCACAAATTCACACTTTTTCATACATTTACTTATTTTCTTCTTATTTAACTACAACATAATTCTCTGCCAGAAAATTGAAATTTTTTTTAGAAGATTTTTCTTAGTAGAAATACACTTGGAGATTTGTTTGCCAAGGGAAGACTGTTATTAGAAAATACTTTTTTGAAATTTTCTTAGGTTGTGGTTCCCGTCTTTGTTTTCATTTGTTCTCATGCTCACGCATTTTCTCCCGTTCGAACACTCCAACGTTTTCATTCTTCAATATTTATTCCATTCAATAGGACCCATTCAACAGAACTTCAAAATAAAATAAAGGGTATGTGTATTTTTTCTTTGATAATTAGATTTACTTTAGTTAGCAGAGAGTCCTTTGCCAAACACGAATTTAAAACTAAACTTCACAACATCATTTTATAAACAAAAGAGCTCATATTATTTATTTAACTTAATTTTTTTTACAATAATTTTTATCATTATTCATCAACGCATTTGTCTCACAGTCTAGTAAAAAAGGCATGGCCATAAAAATGCATGCCATAGCGGATGAGTAACATTAGTATCTGTATCTGCAGTAAACATTTTGCTTCAGTAATGGTTTGTCGATGGGACGATATCTCAATTGGTCACTTTTACGATAAAAATAATATGATTATAGCTAAAGTGAGTTTCAATTCGACCTAAACTCTCGTTGCGCTGTATTTCTACACTGACTAATTTTGATTAGGGGCAAAAAAAAAGTAGAATGTGCAAATGTTATCGATAATTCAATTATAATGTAAATTAAAGGAAAATATATGAAAAATGTTAGTGTATATAAATTAAGAACTGCAATCTAATGGAACTAACTTTAATATGAATATTGCAGATTGCTTACAAGCATATTTACTTCTTCTTCTACTACGTGGAACCCCTTATCGCCATCTGACCAAACAATTATTATGTAAACTAAGTAATCTGATTGATGTTTATCCTATCAATGGGAAATTAATTCAATGATAATGCAAATTAGTTTAGTTACAGTTTTCAATGTAATCCGTTAATTCCAGAAAAATGTTTTAAATCGTTTATTTGGTGACATAACATTAAAAACATATACAAGTATGTACATATGCTTGCTTATGTCTGAGCAAAATCATCGTCAATGTTTCCTTTCACTTAACTGACATATTTAAATGGAAGCGAGATGAGGTTTGGTTTGGGATTTTCCGTTTAAACTTTGGAAAATAAATTTTCTGTATTTCGCAAATTGCTTGCGTTTTGCCCCAGAGACTTCAGACGAAAATTGTAGGTGATTGTTCGCTGAACTGCATTTGAGGTTATAGGAATTATTATATATGAATATTCAAAAATATATGTTTTCTTACATATTCATAATATAAATTGTCCATGCGAGCATACTTCCAAACTTAATGTGAAGTATTGTCTATTTATATATTGGTCATCTTTAGATAAGGCACAAAAATGATAGAGACACCTATTTATGACGGCGGTATTAGAGAATGTGAAGAAACAATGTAGAAAAGCTGTCAATTTACCTTTAAACGTTTAACAAAGCACAGAACTTTTGTAAAATTGTGAAAGAGACTTAATATTATTGGATTATGCAATAAATTAACGTCGGTAAAAAGCCGTACAAATTCTATTTTCGAACGCTATTTTAATTCAAAACTAATGTAGGCTAGTGAAAATAGTCTTGCTTATTCTTACTGCATCGAAACTCCCATAAATTTCTATTTTTTTTTTCTTAATTGGCTTCCCTTAGAAGAAAAAAACTTTTTGTTTGGGGTGCAAATTAAAACTGTGAATATTTCGATCACAGCATTAGACGAACTTGCCAGGACTTTTTCAATTTGCTGAATTTTACGAAAAATCATAGACTATTTAATTAAATTTTGGAGTTAGATGTCGAAGTTGGTGAGAGAAATGAAAGTTTAGATTGAGCTAAATTGGAAATTTGGATACATAAATAGATTTGTGAGAATCTTCAAACCGAAACCTCTTTTTTTAGGTTGAAAAACTCTCTTTATATGTTTTCTAAATCGCGGAGAATAAGCAACTTATCTTGAAATAATAAATTGAAAATTAAGCGATATAATTTTATAGTTCAATGGTAGCTACATTTATATTTGCATAAATTCGTTTAATTATGGAATTAATAGAAGTTTTATAACTAAAAGCCTAAATTGAAGTTTTAATTTAAATAAACTATATACTCCTTATTTGTGTGTTAAATGGGTTGTAGAAGAATAAATATTTTCCTACAGCAAATGCAAACTCTCACCACTCGTGTGGAATAAAAACATAAAGTCAGCAATACCAAGTATAAAGTGGTTCTGTTAATCTGCCATTTTCGGACAGAGCAAATTACCTATGCATAACATATAAGTAGCAAATTGGCCGCCTTGAGGTTACTCATACGCCATGTACGTGGGTGTAATGGGATTGAGAAAATATAATACAAAACACACACATAACCGTGTTTGGTATTTTAATCTAATTCGGTAATGCTTTTGTTAAAATTTTTTGTTGTCGAGCCGATTTATATAATTGAGGTTATGAGCTTAATAAATATATACAAAATAAAATAAGTTTTATTCGCCAGCATCGACATTTGTTTTTTAAGTTTGTATGCATTAAAAAAATATAATTTTAAAGTTAATCTATTTTATAACTTTTTTTTCTAACCGCAAGAAATATACACAAACAAAGGTAAACATTATCTTGCTGTAGGTAATTAAAACAATTTAAATTGACTTTTTCACTTAGTAATAACAAACAATTCCCATAATCCACTCAAAATCATCGGAAAAATTTTTAATGAAACAATCATAATTTTATAACACTGGTTTACATCTGGTTGCTCTTGAAGTGCATGTGGTAGTAGTTAGTAATTAAATCGATTTTATTCACTTCACTTAGCAAATCTAATTATTAGTTTAGGAAAGTTATTTATGCAATATGTTGGGAATTATCTAATTCTAATTTTAATCGGAATATTTACTGGAACTTGAAAACATTTAATCAACAAGATAAGCTGAAAGTTCAAATAGTTTTAAGGAAAAGTATTTTTTATAGTAAAATTTGATATTTTGCTTTAACATAGTTGCTTTCAGGACGAACTTCGATCTTACAACTTTTCGATAAAATTATGTAGTACAAGGTCTGTCGCAAAAGAAACAGAACTTTTTAAATATAACTGTTTCTGGTGGCGCCACCTATCGGTGAGTATATGAAATAAAAAGTTTGATCTCTTGTTGACATTTCGTAAAAGTTTTAAGACAATTGGATGACTACAATCGATGTTATAGATCAAAAAGTGACAGCAGCTTTTGGTCATCGGTTGTAAAATGCAAAGAGCAAATATTAAATTTTGTTTTAAACTTGGGAAAACGTTTACTGAAACATTTCAAATGATGAAAAAAGTTTATGGTGATCAGTGTCTATCCCGTAGTAATGTGCAAGAGTGGTTTAAGCGATTCCAAGAAGGTCGTGAGGACCTCTGTGACGATCAGAAGTCGGTAGTCTTCAGAAGTCAAAAATAAGGACAATGCTGATTTGTTTTTACGATTCCGAGGGTATTGTACACCGAGAGTTCGTCCCACCTGGCCAAACGATTAATGCTGTGTTTTACCTTGGTGTTATGAAGACGATAATGCGCCGTGTCATCGGTCGACGCTTGTCACTGATTTTTTGACAAAAAACTCCATATTAACCATTAATCACTCACCGTACTCACCTGATCTGGCAACCAGTGATTTTTACCTATTTGGAAAACTTCATTTGCCAATGAAAGGAGGTGGTTTCAAGGCATTTCAGCTATCCAAAAGGCGACGACCGATATTCTCAAGAGCATTCCGAAAAATGACCTTAAACACTCATTTGAAATGCTAATTGACCGGGCTAAACGCTGTATCAAAGCACAAGGAAACTACTTTGAATAAAAAAATATAACTTTTGAAAAATATTAATTTTTTGTTGTTTTTTTTAACAGTCCTGTTTCTTTTGCGACAGACCTTGTATATTTTTTTTTCTTTAAAAATGTTCTGAGCTTTCACGATTAGCTTGTTATTATTATTATTTGTAGTAATAAATATTATTCGACAAACAATTTTGAGGAACGCCCTAGTTCGGACTATCTTGAGAACGGTTCTTGTCACTGAATGTCCTTTTGTTGAGTACTTACTTGCAAGCTGATAACAGTGAAAAATCGATTGAAGCCAGATACAGAGAATACGATTCACGTAAAAATAATTTGAAGCCTACCTCATTGCCATTGTGTTTATTAATTTGGAACCGGAGACTGCATTGTAAGCTCGTTTTACACCGACTTTGGATAAAATTTTCGCACACCCAAATGTACATGAAAGTTGTTTTTATATTTTCAGAGTTTTCATTAACTGAATCAACTTAATTTTTTCGTCCGTAACAGTCTCTTTGAACTTGAGTAGCGTACTTTGTTTCTGGTGTGCTGACTTTAGCAAATTTCATTCGAACGCTTTTTACATTTGGCGCCCGGAAAACACCTATTGAGTCTCTTTTTGGTATTGATAAAGTTATGGATACTATCCTTCACGAAAAAGTATTCGAGAATATGGCTGTATTAACTTAAAGCTTGATACAACATATAACGAAAAAGATTAATGTCGATAAATTCGGTGAATAAGTATTACACAACTAAGCAATTGAGAAAATGTCCTTAGTTAGATTGGGTCAGAAAACAAGAATTGAAGATCGACCATATTTTTAGCCATACCTCATAACGAATATACTTATTTCTTTTATAACGATTTTCTTAAAGGTGAAAGTGAGATATGCATAGCTTTTTTTTAAGATTTTTGGTGTTTTAAACCTATTGGTTCTAAAAATTGCAAACGATCTTCCAGAAGAGTATTATTCCATCCATTTTTGGAACCGAAAGTGGAGTCAAAAGTCAACAAGGTTTTTGGTTTGCCATAACTATTTTAATCGCTTAAAAGCTAATGGGCTGGTTATTTGACTTTTTGTAGGCAATGTCAGATCAGTGGCAAATTTTTACCAATAACTATGACCTGGAAACAATCTTTTTCTAGGATCTGTATTTTATTTAAAAGAACACCTTTTTACCACTAAATGAACACCCTCTTCAAATCATATTTATTTTACAATGCTGTCGTAAGTAATTTGTATATACATATGTATGTGAAGCCGTGAAATTTGTTTTAGTAAAATAATATACTATACATATGTACATACATAGCCATACACATACATTTAGACCAGGAAAAACGGAGCAGTGAAACTCTTCTTATTTCCCCATAAATTCTGTTGTTAAATTGACAAAGAAGTATGCACTTGCTGGAATAAAAATTGTGTTGAGACTTCGAAAAATGATTTTCTTCTTCTTCTTTCCCCAACCTGCTGCCCGCATTTTTACCGCACACGACCCTCACATATATTTATGCAGCACTTATGCAAAGTAATTTTCGGTGCTTATAGTTGCAACAACAATTTTCCAACTTCAGCTAAATAGGCGCAATTGTCGCATACATCCATTATAAGTCCTGATGCAGCTCCTACTACTGTTTGTCCTCTCTGTCCCGCATTGCCGGTTCCCCTAGAGGAGAAACGCTGGTAATGTCACATTTATAACGGAGACGGAATATTGACAGTTATATGTAAGCAGTTGTCTTCAGCCTGTTCGCTCGGCACTTCCGCTGAAAATAAATAAAATGGAATAAAATTATAAATTCTCAACTTATTATCGATATACTCGCATATTCATTGCATGCAGTACATTCAAAAATCACGTTTTTCATTTGTACGATCAATTCGCGGATAACGGTTTTTAATACATTGCATATTAACGTGTCACGTCGAAATAAGAAAAATTAGTTCTCAGTATAAGAAACGTTTTGAAGCAGCTTGTCTAATGAATCATCATAAAGATTAAATTTTTAAAGATGTTTTCTGACCATTATGGAGAAACTGGAAACGTAATAAACAAGTTAGGAAATGGAAGGAATGACGCGACTTCCAAAAGTGAGGACAAAGCTTCTTCTTTTGAGAATAAAACACTGCTCAGTCTAAGATAAGCTGAAAAAAACATTTTATTTTAGAAAACAAAAAAATCGTGTCTTGAAAGCAGTGTAGAATTAAAAATTTGCAGATGTAAACGAAAGCCTTTAAAGTTTATTTTTGGCGTAATTTATTTTTAAATTTCTGATATTTACTATGCCAACGATTTTTCCAGTTCTCGAAACACTTTTTATAAGCACATTTTGGAATCGCCTTCAGCTCCTTCATCGAATTTTGTTTTATCTCCTCGATCGAATGAAAACAGGTTCCACGGAGCGGCAATATCAGTTTAGAGAACAAGCAAAGATCACACGGGACCAAATCTGATGAATACTATGGTTTATCGATGGTATTAACTGCATTTTTGGCGTTAAATTCGATCACAATCGTGCCAAATAGAACTCCTTATTGACCGTCTGACCGTTTTTATGTAGACTCACCTACACGTACATACAGTTCACATTGTGCAATGAATCTGATTCTGATGCTTGACCACCACGAAAGTGTCTGCATGGAAACTGATAAAATTAATTCACTAACACACTTTCAGGACATATTTCATATTATTCACAACAAATCAAGCAAAAATTCATAAATATTTTTTGCGTAGAAATATTGGCCACTGACAACACAATTAATGTGAAACCCAGCATATTGGCATATGTACATAGGAATGGACGGCAACACATGCTTTTTGTTGACAACACATGCCTTAACCAAACAAAACAAGGTCGCCAACAGGTAACAGGAAAATCCAACTAACATGAAGGTCATTGTAAACAACCACATAGACGCACATATGTAAATAGGCTTACTACATCATAGTATAGTTTAGTAGTTACTCACTTAAAGGGGTTCAAATGTGGCATAAAATAAATATTACTTTGTACAATTTTATGCACAGAATATAATTATAAAAAATAGTATAAAGGTGTTGATCTGCTGAATGGAAGTATTGGAAGTGTTCGGAAGAAATATATATAACAAGATATCGAAGAGAAACGATGGTTCCTATGTAACTATAGTATGCTATCTATCTAAGAGAAAATGTAGAGAAATACTAAGAAATAGATTTACCTTTCTTAATCAGCTCACTATAAAATGTCACAAACTGCATCAATCACAACTATCTTTTAGGTAATTTATGTACGGTTCCATAGATAGTAATGTGTATAATGTTAAAATCCAATATAGTGACTGAAAAATTTGTAGGTAAATTTGTTTTGAGCAAAATTAGCATTTTATTCATAATTGAGACCAATGTTTCTCTGAGTACTTGTAGTCCCTCAGTTTTTAAGATGTCATTTTGAAAATTTGCAAGCGTCATTTTCTTTTCAAGAAGCTGCTCATTTGTCGGAACAGCCGATATCGGACCACTATAACTTATACAAACTGAACGATTGTTCAGATCCAATTACTATAGCATATAGCTTCCATACAAACTGAACACAAAGTTTCTGAAAGAAATGCACCTGTAAAGGGTATATTAGCTTCGGTGCTTAACGTTTTTCCATGTTTGCTGTCGCTTCAGCTATAGTTTTTTACCTAACAAAACTCGGAGCAGAGCAGAGCACATACTTTTATATGTTATGCTATGACTCTGCTGTGGCTCCCCACAAAATGAGAGCGGTAGCTATAGCATAGCAATAATTCTAGAAATTTTGCTGCTACGCAGTAGTAAATGAAAACCCTGCTCTCAACTTTAGTTGTATGAAAAACAGCTAAACCAATAGCCATGAAAATTTCGAAAAATAAATACTAATAAATATCTACCAGCACAAATGCAGCAACACATGTGAAAATTGCCCTAGTTAATACATTATTTGGAAGGATACTGGCAATCTGGCCAGACTTTAGCTTCCTGCGGGCGATCTGGTGCGTGCCTATTACGCACGCAACAATTTTTAATCCCAACCACAAAGCAAATCACTGCAAAAGCAGCAAATAGTTTGTGGGAAGGGATGTGGCCAACTTTTGTATGCGGCGGTGTATACATATGTTTCTACTATATGGTTGTATATGCCATATAAACACAATATGCGCACTGTTTGTTGTTGTTTTGTGAGTTAAACGCTTCGACCTTCGTTATGATGTGATTAGCGAGTCCTTTTACCGGCGTGAGTAGCGGTGTAATATTTCAAGTTTAATAAGGTAAATTACAGCCGCAAAGCATATTTGGGAATTAAATGGTTTTAATCTCTTAAATCGATGATGTTCACAGCTCATATAGTATACACGTAGATATGTACGTTTATATAGGTTGTCAAAAAAGTCTTGCGGTATTTTCGCTAGTTGGCGCTGAAAGCGCGTAGTTCTAGTTTTATTTATCGCATCGGGTCATACTATACCTTTTTGGAAAGCTCATTTCACGCGCTAACACGTGTTTGATTGATTGTCGTTTCTTTTAAGTCGTTCGTGAGTTATAGCGTCGCAAACATGGAGCAAAATAAAGAGAAAATACGGTATGTTTTACAGTACTACTACGATAAAGGCAAAAATGCATCTCAAGCCGCCAATAAAATTTGTGCAGTTTATGGACCCGATACAGTTTCCATTTCTACCGCACAAAGATGGTTTCAACGTTTTCGTTCTGGTGTAGAGGTGGTCGAAGATGCGCCACGCTCCGTCGAAAGAGACCGGCATAGTAGCAGCCGTAGCATCGGTCAAGAGCTGGGCATGAGTCATCAAAAATTCATTTCAATTTCAATAAAAAAAAATTCAATAAATATACCGCAAGACTTTTTTGACAACCCATTATATATGTATGTCATTTCTGATTTCCAATTGGAAAATATAAAAATTTAAATTTCAGGAGAGCAACACTCCCAATTCCAAAAGCATTAAACTGCAAACAATACAATTGCAATTACTTTATCTACAGAGATATGTCTCCATATTTTACTTGATTAAGTTAATGTGTTACAAACAAACAAAGTCCAAAAAAACCTTGTTACCTGAATCCGAAGGAATTTTATGATTTTGGTCCATCTCCTCGTGTATCGTCGAAATGTGCGTGTGCGGATTTGTTGTTATGTAAGGACTGGCGATAGATTTTTGTATTTTCGTTGCACGCAGATAACTTTGACTAGAGCCAGCTGCATCATCAGCTGCTTGTTTCATTACGTCCGTCTGTGAGAAGAATGGAATTTTAGCATTAAATACTTTACTCGCTTTTGTTTGTGTGTGATGGATAACAGTGAAATCGATAAGTATGAGAAATACTATTTTACTTGTACTATGTTTTCTTTTACACGCATTCCTATTCTTGTATTTGCTACTTATACTAGATTTGCATTATCTCACATATCATCTCTCCCACAATCATCTTAATTGCATTTTATTAGTACTATTCTATTTTTATAATTTTTAACCCTAACGAATCTGTTTTTAAAATATTTCACTGAACTCACAATGACGCACATTACTACTTACATATATACTATGTACATTTATGAACACCCGCTTTTATGATAAGGGTGCTAATGGTTTTCAGTTTTAGAGATAATACAGTACGTTAACCGATATAACCCCGATATACCGAAATATTCCAGGTATTTTAAATACTTAACCAATAACAAATGCTGTTTGTTTGTTAGGAAAATTAAGAGGACTGTCAGACGAGGGAGGCGAAAGTTTCAACGCGCCCGACGGTTCAATTCTGAGAGGCTGTCCCAGCTCAGGTATGAATTTTGTTGTGTGATTCTAAAATATACACATATGTTGCTTGTAATTGGAGAACTGGACAAGTTTTGTTAAAGAGAATCGTTCGACCCCTGCGGTCAGGTCTATAGGATCTCCGGGGTCGTAAGAGGGAGAATGTTACCTCTCATCGCATCGGTGACACTCTATTATCGTTGTGGAGAGAGTGTGCGGGGGTTCTGCTAGGTGCCCAGGTCGGAGGTACAACCACCTCAAGCACAAGAGGACTAATATCGATGGAAAAAACGGTGACAATGCTGTGACAGTTCGTCCACTGATTGACCGGGGGACACAAGTCAAATACCAGAGCTGACCCTAAGGGAAATTATGTGTTTCACTCCACACTTGGCGAAAGTGAAAGAGCGACTGCAGGCAACCGTGGGCAAAGTACGACACATTTTGTGGACTGATTAGGGTCTCAGACGTTGTGCTGTTCGCACCATATATCGTGGCTTCTTTGTAGCCTGTACCACTTATAGAGCTGCTGTATGGTAGGAAGTAGCCACGATAGTCTTGGGTTGCTAAAAACTCCTCTCAATACAGAGTTGTATGATGCTTGTCAGTTTGCCTGTATGTCGCACCGTCTCAACGGATGCTATATAGGTTTTGTTAGGTGCATCCTCTCTTGACCTGATTGTAATAGAGCGTGCTTTTGCAATCAGGTTAAGAAGGGGATTGAGTGTTTTATTTCTGCGGAATGACTGGATTTCCGATGATGATGTGGAGAGGTAGGAGTATCTAGGGAGCAGGAGGTTTCTAGATGACAGAGTCAGATATAGATGGCATAACCGTTGGGACAATAATTCGTTGAGTCATTCAATTAACGGATTTTGAATTAAATTAAATTGAAACATTTCTTCGAATAAAGTTCTGCCAACATATTTAAGTATTTCCCTGGCTTTTATTCTGGCAAAATACGAGAGTATTACATCCGAACTTAGTCGTTGTTACTTATAATTTTCAAACAAATGGGAACCTTCTAACCGACATTGGACGCAACTATTCAAACTAACTACCGTTCTCTGTAAAATTTTATAGATTTGTTAGTATTTACATATTTACATTCTTTAAAATTCAAATAGAGATCCCGAGTTAACTGGCGTCATTATAATATCATTTTTGAAATCTTTACCGCTCTGGATGGTAAATATGTGTTTATAAGTATGTATGTATGTTTGAATTTAATATATGTATGTATATATTTTACGTTTATTTAGAAATCTGACCAGTAGAAAATTGTTCTCCTTACCCGTATCTGTTGATTCCCGCAGCCCAGTCCTTGCAGGTAATTTTGATATTGCGATATCACGCACAGCAGACAGTAAGACTAAGTGGCGATAAAATAAAGAAGAAGCAATTTGAATGAGATTCAAAAACGGTTTGATTATACTTATAGCGTATGTATGTGTGTATTTATGTATTCATGAACGCAATGCTGTTGGCGATATACATTTACAATATATTATACATATGTGTTGGTGCTTAAGAAATGTTTATGCTCACACTTCGTCCATTAGCGGGAACACAAAACAAATGTGTTTAATATTTTCCTAACGAGAGCAGTCAGCCGATGCAGAACAGCCGATATTTCAAGAGGTCAAGCGAATCAAGTTTTCGCTAAACAATAACAAAACTAATGCGTCAACACATATTAAATGTGTGTTTGTTTTTTGTTGCCAAATCTGTGGTACATCTTTCATTTACTACATTTATAGGTAGTACTTCATTTAAATATTTGTGGAGAAATTCAAGGGGGAAAAAGTTAACAAAATGATAGCGGGTCCGGAAGTGAGCCGAATTGAAATACTTGTTTGGACGAATAATCTTGAAGAGATTCTCCAGGCACACTTGCATCTCAAAATGCATATTTTTTTAAATCCCATCATAATGTTTCCTTGGAAATACCCTAAAAAAAAATCCCTGAAAATTTGAGCCCTTAATATTAACATTAACAACTGAACCAAGGGATGTAAAAATTGTCGATTGAAAATACACGACAATCGTGATTTTTTATCTTTAAATTTCTATAGCACAGAGGCATTTTATGGCATCGCTTTGACTTTAGACACATTTTTCTCAGAATCATCTACAAAAGTGCCCATTGCGACAAAGTCGAAACTCACATCAGGCTCTAAACCTGATTTTTCCATGAAATTCGCATTTTTTTGTATTTATCTCGTAAATGACAAGAGCTACAGAAAGAGAAGAAATGTTCAGGACAAACTTGTAGGAAATTTTGTTTGCTACAAGTCAAAATCGTTATCATTAACACTTCCCGAGATATTCGGATTTTTAAGTAAGGCTTTATAGATTTTTTATAGATGGTATGTATTAAAAAATCTATAAAAATTTCAGACACTGACAAATAAAAAGGTATGTATGTATGGAAAAGTTCACCAATTAAATGAGATTAAATTCGTAATTAACAGGTACGACTATGCCAAACTTGTGAACTTTGATGACCTAATGAATTTTGATTTTGTCTTAGACCAAAATCTACGATTGTAAGCTCTTCTTAATATTTATACAAATGTCAAGTCTCCGTATGAATTTCTTACATATGAAAACGGTGGTATCTTTTGTAGATCGGATACCAGCAACATGCAGCTTTTCCAAACCAAAGCTGCTGCCATTAATGTACTAATTGTCAGTAAAGTGGGCAGAAGAACTTGCTTTAGGGAAGTGACAATACGCTTTGATATTAAAAGGACTATGCAAGTCTTGAGCCACTGGCCGCACAATTGGACCAAATTAAGGACGCCATACTTCACTATAAGTCTAGTTTGGGAGGAATAAGTCTAGAAAGGCACCTCAGCTCATCTATCCTTGGAGTGAGAACAGTTCGGAGCTGGGCTGTCTGGTCTTCAGTTTTATAAGGGTACACTAATTTGTTTCATATGTGACCTTAAGCAGTTATGATGTAATTTATGAATTCAGATAACCTGATCTACGACTTCAGTAAATAAAATATTTAGCACGCCATCCAGAAATACCAGATTATTTTCTCTACTTTATTCGTGATATATCTGAGGAAACATACAAAACATAACTATTTACATGTTCGACAGATAAAATTTTTGCATTTAATTTCCAACCAAATAAAAAATATTAAACTTAAACAAACAGCGACTGTCAATAATAAAGTACAAATAATTTAAAACCGATTAAAATGCCTTTGAAAGTTGGGTTTTGCTCGGAGAATCAAAAATATGTGGCATAAACACAAGCATAAATATAGTATATTTAATAATTTTGTGTTTTTTAAATACTCACATTTAGACACATTATAAAAAAGTCGATGGTGAATATAAAGCCGACGACGGGATCGAAATTGACGATTTGCGTAAATGATAAATACCCCAAGTGCATAATTTCAATCAGGATATCGCAAAGCATGAAAATAATCCAGGGTAACAGCAGCTGACGACGATTCTGTGCAAGGAAAAAATATGTTTCATAAATTCGCGATTTTTTTGTTGTTTGTCGTTAAACATTTAAGTCACACTCAGTGCACACTTACCTGCTTCAGCCCCACGAACGTTAAGAGCGACGACATGACGATGAAGAACGAGCAAACCAGAAAGAGAATATTAAATACAAGAATAGCTGAAATAACGAAAGCATATTTCTAATAAAGTATTATAAAATTATAAAAATTTTGATATTGATAAACTATTTTACTCATTCTAAATACTCACTCACCCGGTGTTATCTCTCCCTTAGCCAAGATGCTTTCCCCTAATGGTTGCTCTCTGCTGCCGGCCAGAAACTCCTGTTCATCATAAACAGTAATGAGCATAACAACGGTGGAGAAACCAAAGTACACCTACATATATTTATAAAGTAATTAAAATACTAAACAATATTTTGGCACCTGACATGATTAATTAGAGATGTTTGAACGTAAATGTTCGTTATAAAAATGTGGTAATTTGATCTCTTGTATTTGTTTCCAAATGCTACTTACTATACATTGTTAATAAAATTGGTGTTGAGTGTACAGTAAGTATGTGTGCACGCATGTCTTCAACTACTAATAAACAGAAACCAAATCCTAAATACCCCAAATTGAAAGAGAATCAAAAGCAACAAACCTGCTATTAAACTGATGTCTTCTCTCTTATATCAGATTGACGAAAACCAAATCAAAAATTTACTCTATAAATAATATACATATACATATGTACGTATTACTGATAAGGGAGAGAGCAGAATGGATATATCTGTGTGTATTATGCGAATTACTCCCTCAGTATATGAGATATCGATCACAAATTTTACACATGTTCTTTTTTTTCTGGAAGCCGCTTATTTTTTAGAACCGCCGTTATCGTTGTAACGATAGAGGATTAGTAGGCTGATACTTTGCCAACTAATAGAACGTTATAGCTCCAGTGCTATCAATCACTTTGAGTCATTTTAATTTTCATTTAACCAAAAAAAAAATAAAGTCAGGAAAGTTGAACAAAAGTTACAGCTGTTTAAACATGAGTGAACAGAAAAAATTTGTGAAGTTTCCGGAGACGATGCTGTATCAGTTCGGGTAGCACAACAATGGTTCGCTCGTTTCCGTTCTGGAAATTTCGATGTGAAAGATGCACGTCGCTCTGGTCGACCTTTCGTTGAAAAATTCGATGAAATTATGAAAAGGATTGACCAGAACCGTCACATAAGCAGCCTAAGCAGCCATGACATAGCTAAGGAACTTAACATTCATTATCAAACGGTTTTGATCCATTTAAAAAAAAGCTGTCTACAAAAAGAAGCTCGATGTTTGGGTACCACATGAACTGTCTGTGAAAAATTTTACAGACCGAATTAACATCTGCGATTCTTTGTTGAAACGAAATGAAATCGAATCATTTCTGAAGTGAATGGTAACAGGGTGAGCGAGGCGAAGCTCAACAAATAGTCGCAAAGGCAGGTTATGCTGTGTGTTTGGTGGGATCGGAAAGGAATCATCCACATAAGATGCTCCGGCCTAGTCGAACGATTAATTCTACATTTTACTGTCAACAACTGATGAGACTGAGCAAGCAATTGCAAAAAACGGCCAGAACTGATCAACAGAAAGGGCTTCGTCTTCCATAAGGACAACGCTAGACCACACACATCTTTGATGACTCGGCAAAAACAGGGAGAGCTTGGCTGGGACGTTTTGATGCATCAGACTACCATTTTTGGTCAATGCAGAACTCTCTTAATCGAGTAAAGTTGGCTTCAAGAAAAGCCTGTGAAAATTTGGATGATTTTTTGTCGAAAATATCGGTCAATGTGTGAAAGATAGAGAGAATCCTTTTCTTATAGTAGTATTCTGGTACTTGTGTAGTTCCTTAAAAACTTTGGTCTTATTGCAAAGTAGACATTTTGGTAGTCAAATCAAGCAGTTTAATTATTTGTCATTCAGCTCAACTGATTTTCCAAGAACTTTTTCGTTTGAGCTAATTTTAGCGAGACATGTTCGCTATTATTACAAGACATGTGCTTCTTTTTCAATTTTGGACAAAGATGCCTCGTTAGAAAAATTCCACTAAATATGCTTTTTATATATTTTTTTATGCGCCAAAAATTGAACAACCAGGTCATACATTTTCTTCACGAAATCTCAAAGTGCCAATAAAACAAAGAACCGCTCGATTCACGTATTTTGAGAGAGAATTTTGATTTTCATCCATATAAGCGGTTCTTACCCAAGAACTAAAGTTTTTAGACCACTGTAAACATCGTGAATTTGCTGATTTTGCCTTGGAACAACTTGAAAACGATAACGATGTTTTTAAGAAAATAATCTTTACCAATGAGGCTTTCATCTGATAGGTGAGGTAATTAAAAAATAAACAAAACTGTCAATTTTGGTGGGAAGAAAGTTCAAAAATTTTTCATGAATAGCTATTATATTCACCTAATTGATAACCAATTTCTTATGGCCACAATTGGAAGAAATTGTTCTTGACAACATCTGGTTCCAACCAAACGGGGCTACGTGCCACATAGCACGTGCAACAACCGAAGGTTTGGAGATTTGATTTTATCAAAAAATTGTGACATTAAATGACCTCCAAGATGTTGTGATTTCACACCACTCCACTACTTTTTGTTGAGTTATTTGAAATCAATGCTATTTAGTAATGAACCACGCTCTCATTTAGCTTTAGAAGTCAACATTGAAAGTGGTATTCCTGTCATAGGACTTGAATATTGGAGGAGGACTCAAAATTGGGTTCATTGAATTCGTTCCTGCAAAAGCAATCGTAGAGACTCATTGAATGATGTTATAGTCAGAACTTAATTGTAACGATTCTACTCTACATTAAATAAAAAACCTTTGAATTTCCTTAACAATTAGAGTGTGTGTGTGTGTTTTTTTTAATCTTAACACTCTTATTGAGAAACCCAGCATGTACTATATTTATTATTGGACTATATAGTATATGTCTTAATGCTAGGATAATTTTTGACAATTATTTTCGGATCTTGAATTAAGTAGCAATCAACTATTTATGTGGAAGGTTTCTATGAGAAAATTCTTGTAATTTTATTCTGTGTAGGGAAATTAAACTTGCGCATATGTAAATGTAAAAACACACAATAGCGATAATAACTATCTATATACCAAAGTACCAAAGTAGCGTTGATAAGAATGGCTCGCTTTGCACAGTGCCCACTTCTACTAACTTCATATTCTTTCAAATACGATAAGTTAAATCGCACTTTAAGTCCTAACCATA